>NW_005842875.1:126070-168076 GCF_000455745.1 Alligator sinensis
TGAAAAAGGACTTTTTATTGTCCTTGATGCTCGAAGCTAGTTGGAGTTCAGTTGCAGCCTTGGCTTTCCTGGTCTGCTCCCTACAGGACCGGACCAGTGCAGAATAATCCTCCTTGGAGGTGACTCCCATCCTCCATCCTTTGTAGGCCTTTCTTTTTAGCCTCAGGAGGTCTGCTAGGTCCCTGGAGAGCCAGGGGGGCTGCTGTGCCCTCTTGCTGCCTTTCCTCCGAGATGGAATAGACTTAGTTTGTGCATTGAGGATTGCTCCCTTGAGGAGCAACCACTCCTCTTGAACTCCCCTCTCCCTGTGGTCACGGTCCCTTAGGGCCTCACTGACAAGCCTCCTTTGCTTGTCAAAGTCGGCTTTCCTGAAGTCAAGGACTTGCGCGTTGCTGACCGACTTGCCAGCTTTTCGGCGGATGGTGAAGGTGATCAGCTCGTGGGCGCTGTCACCCAGCTTCCCATCGATCACTAGGTCGCCGACTAGGTCATCCCCAGTAGCCAGTACCAGGTCGAGCAGCGCTTTGCCTCTCGTTGGCCCGTAGACTTCTTGAGTCAGGTAGAGGCCATCCACGCACGAGAGGAAGCTCTGCGACCGCTCAGATTTTGCTGAGCGATCCTCCCACGAGATGTCCGGGTAATTGAAGTCGCCCATGACAGCCATGGTCCTGGAGCATGCGGCCTCAGCCAGTTCCCGGGCAAACTCCTGGTCAAGCTCAGGACTTTGGGTGGGGGGTCTGTAGTAGACTCCCACCATCATGCCCCTGTGCCATGTTCCCCACGGATTTTAACCCAGAGGGTCTCCAGCCGTCCACCCTGGTCGCCACTCTCGGCTTGCAGGGCCGCGTAGCTTTCCTTAACATAGATGGGCATCTCAAAACCACCAACTCTTGTTTTCCCCGTGTTTGCTGGAAGACTCCCCAGATATGACATGAAGAGGCTGAATATAGAACCTCTCGCCTGTGGAGGTATGTTCACAAGGTTGGAAAAGGAAATGACCCATTTTAATCCATTTGCACAAAGAAAGAAAGTCACTCCCTTACTAGTTATTCAGGCCTCGCTTCCTTATGTGGCTGATTCCTAGTCATCCGTGGAAGCTTTTAGAAAATTCTGGAAAAAGATCAGGATTTCTAATGTAAAAAACAGTGACCAAGTGCTTGCAGGCCTTCTTTATGCATCGGAAGAACAATAAAATGCAGAGGTAACCTTAAAAGAGCGATCAAAAGAAGTTACAAAGAAAAAGTGGAATAGTGCAGGATGCCACAGGGGCACAGGTAGGGGAAGGAGGGGGGAAAAGGTGTGCAGGAGAGACAGGGCAGCCCACAAGAGGAGACGCAGGAGGGAGGGAGGGAGCCGAGACGCAGGCTGAAGCAGTCCTGCATTGATCTGCTTGCGAGAGTGTGACAATCAGACACGAGACTTAAAAATAAAAATAAGAAGAGAAATTATAAAAATAAATAGACTTGATGCAGAGGTGGCAGGTGGCCAGCACAGACTACCTGCTTGGGATGATGGACCCTTTTCCATGTCCTTGCAACAAGGTATTTAGCATAATTTGCAGATTTGTTGGACCCTTGACAGGCTGCTCCAGGAGCACTTCTGCAATGGCCTCAGACCTCGCAACCTCTGGGCTGTCAACCACGTGCCTTAGCACTGGCACCACCCTAGCCCCAGTGCATCCCTGACCTGGAACAGCTACAACCTACTTCTGCGGCTGGTAACCTTATCTTCCCGCATGCAGTCTCCAAGTCCAAGCATCATGAAGTGGCTTAGGAAGATGCTGAGTCCCTTTATTCACAGGCAACTACAGCATCCAATCCCTCCAACTCCATTGTAAAAGAGCTGGCCGTTTGTCCCCACTGCCCCAGCTGGGAAGCTGCTCCAAAGCTTCACCCCTCTAATGATGAGAAACCTTACTGTTTCCAGCATAACTGTGCCAATTGCTGGTTTGTCCCATTTGTTCTTGCACCAATATTGTCCTTTGGCTTAAACAGCTCTTCTCTTTTGGGGCGATTGCCACCCCCACCCTGGCAGCACATCTCCCGAGAACCATCTCTACCCGGTTGATATGAACTCTGTGATCACATTATTCTCCTAAGCAGGACCTCACAAAGCAAGGGAGATGTACAACAAGCTGCTTGGCGTGGGACCCCCTGGAAGAAGAGCAAGAATTACAAGAGCTGGGAGGCCACCAGCAGCAGACAGTGAGCTCGGGGGAAGCAGCAAAAAGCCGGGCACCCGCGGGAAGTTCCAACCGGTGCCCCAGCTCCCCGTGACGGGCAGGGATGTCTCCCCGACCTCGATACTTAGAAACTTGCTCTTGGATTTCAAGACCGTGAGGGTGGATCCGAGCGCGTCAACTGTCCTCTACACAAGGAAGTCAATGGAAGAGATTTTGCTGAAATCCAGATCTATTAAACTTGGCTCCAAAGAATGAAACTTTATGACCGCTCAGTAGCTGATACAGCCTCAGTTTACGAGCTTTGGCAACTGAAGGTGGCCAAGAAGGACACAGAAGGGTTGGTCAGTCGTTGCCTCCTACTGCATGAGATGGGGCCAAGCGAGCTATTCCGAGTCCTTGAATCAGGGACACTGTTGCAAAATAAGAGAAGTGTTTACCAGAGATAAATATTGCCTCCCAGCCCCAAGCTAAAACACCATGCGTCCTTCCTGGATTCCATGAATAAACCATGCAGATTTCCTCAGCTCGCTGAGCGTCACTCCTCTCACTGCCCGACGTCAGCACGTTTGTACACTACGAGGATGAGGGCTGGCTAGCCACTTACATCGGGGGGGCTACCCCGGGTGTCCCAGGGAGGACTGGCTGGTTTCAATTCTTCCTTCTCTTGCGGTTTCTTT
This sequence comes from Alligator sinensis, assembly GCF_000455745.1. NCBI lineage: Eukaryota > Metazoa > Chordata > Crocodylia > Alligatoridae > Alligator > Alligator sinensis. The sequence continues at coordinate 128,930 of NW_005842875.1, forward strand.
GCCACAGAAGGTTTTCAATCCCTCCTTCTCTTGCGGTTTCTTTGCCACAGAAGGGCCACTTTAGAGTTTAGCTTTAAATCCGTAAGAAAGCTGCCAGGGCTGTGTCACCTGCTCCAGCATCCTCGGCAGATCAGGAGCTGTAGGGAACTTGCATCAACTGTAACCATCACTAGCATGAGAACTGTCAACCACCACGAATCCACAGCCACAAGAGCCTCCTTAAAATGTAAAGGTGAAATGTAACAGGGTGTCAACTGGTTCCAGGTGCTAGAAACAGGAGAGAGACAACACTTCTCTGCTTCTATTTGAATTTGAGGACAAGCTTCCACTGACGAGCTCTCACTCCCAGTCTGGACAGCTGCCAACTGACAAGAAGATCCTTGCAAGTGCAGCGTGTGAAGTCAAACGGGAGGCAAAGCTGCTTGCGGAGAAGGATACTGTGCTTCAGGACTCTCCAATCGTTAAAGGTAACAGCAGTGGGAAGGTGCAGAAAATGGGAAAACTTGTCCCCACCCCGTCCTGGCCAAAGCTCAGCCGACAAGACGTGCACTTGCTCTCTTGGTCTACCTGGCCTCGGGCTGCCCTGCGCTGTCATCGCAGGCGAAATGCAGTTCCTCGGCGAAGAGCAGGCCAGGCAGCAACCTGCCCCTAGCACCACCACTCTCAGCCTTCTCTCGACTGGAGCTCACTTTCTAGTCAACCGTTGCCATACGTGGGGTGGAAGTGCCCTACCTGCTCCCACATGGCAGTCACCCTGCCCTGCAGCGCGTTAGGATTTCCACTGTACAAGCATCACGGCAGCGCTCCCATCAGACACAACTGCATCCGAATAAAGGGCTCACTTGCATCTTAGTTGGGGCGGGGGGACACAGAGAGACACTTATTACTAAACACAGAGACCTGAACAAAGCAACCTTCTCCAAGACAGGTCATACATCCAGTCCACGTGTAGGCTCTCCCTTCAGTCAGGGGGCCCTGGTCAGTCCCTACCATTCTCTAACAACATATTCCCCAAGACGTGCCTGGAGCAGGGAAGCCTTGGACCTCCCTGTTAGCTATTCTCTCTGCTTCTGTGTCCTTTGTGGTGCTCCGGGGATGTGCAGTGCATTTCCCTGGCCAAGGCATCAGCCTTGTTCCCCCTCTTCGTATTCGGAAGTCTCCTCTTGCAGGCTTGATCTCTGACGGGGTGGTCGGTTAGATGACATTGCCAGTTCAGAGGATGTTGATCACACCTTCCACCTCTCACTCCAAGGACATATCCAACTTCTACTTTTTTCCGTTTAGCAGTGCACTCTGCCATCTTATTGAATACTTATCCTCCTCCTTCCTCTGGAATGCTTTCCCCCCTGTCTTTCCAAGCAGCGTCCATGGCAGTCCCTACATGACTGGCCTATGACATGCCCACAAAACTACATTTTCTTCCAAGCCAGTGCACTGACAGGCTGTTGCCTGGCTGGCCCTACCTTCTGCACCGCCACCTGGCCATCCTGCTAGTTTGCAGCATGTCTCTGTAGCGCTAGGATTCAAAGGCTTCACAGTGTCTCACGTGGGTCTGTCAAGGAGCATCAGTACATTAGCAGTCCTTGGCTTAGCAACATAGCGCTCTCCCAAGATTGTGAAATGCAGATTTTGCCTGCTGTATTCTAGCTCTGATCTTGGAATTGCATCACCTATCTGCTCGTATGAAGTTTCCCAGCTACCTAAAGCAGTCGGTTTGCTCCACTGGTACACACAGCATCAATACGTATGGGACATATTGCATTAGCATCTTGCTTACTTGCATTTCCGTTTTAGGGCACAGATCTTCACTGCACATTGTTTGCCAGCCTCCTGGACCACACCAATCAGATGCTGCAGCTCTTTTTGAGACAACACTACGTACACCATGGCATCGCCACGCCTGACATTATCTGTGTACACCCCATTCACCTGTATGCGGTGGCCATCTTTCAGTCTGCCCTCAACAATTCTCCGAGCAGATGTTAAACAGCCGTGTTGAACAAACGTGGCCCTGTCAGACACTTTTATTAGTGCTGTGTCTCTGTTCTCACCTTCCACGACTGATGGAGACTTTTGGTCCTGGGACCAGTTCAAGTGCTTGCTTGGCTGGGCTGCACACTTCTGGAATTGTAATCACCTTTTCACATGGACCACGGCAAAGGCTTTTTCGCATAAGGCACCGACAGGCTGCCCTTTACATGTCCTGGACTTTTTTGCTCACAGAGCTTTCTTAAGGTAAGTAAGGCTCGACCAGTACCCAAACCCAGCAGAAATCCAAACTGCAGGACGGGGCCAATTTAAATCTGTCTCCAGAATAGGCTGTTAGCTCCTTTCTGCCGAAGCAGAGAGTGGTGTTTGCACAGTTCATCACACCCATGTTGAGCCCAGCCATCTCCCACCTGAGAAATCAGATTAAGTGCTGCATGGTCATTTGATCAGAGCATCTCTTGCTGCAGGTGCTTGGCCTGACTGAGGTGCACAAGGCAGTTGGCTTGTCAGCCCTCTCTCCAGGCCAGTGGAAGGCTGCATGCTGATGGTGGCAGGCAGTGGTGGCCTAGCCCAGGAGCAGCTCCAGATCAGGTACGCAGAACATGGGCTGATTACACAGCGACCACAGGCAGCAAAACGGATCTGCTTCAAAACCAGCTTTATTGCTAAATCTATGGGAACCGGGCACTTCCTGACAACAGCTTATCTGCACATGTTTGGTGCTAAAGTGAGATAAAATACTGTTAATATCAGAGGTTTCCACTCCCTGGCTGGAGAAGTGTGCTGCTGTTTTGCATAAGTGACCAAACAAGCAGTTGGAGAGTCAAGCTACTGCAACTGCCCCAAAAAGTGTAATCTTACTCCTGCAGAAGTGCGGTGTCTCCTGCGCAACAAGTGAAAACCACTCTTCCTCCTGCTGTGGTTTGTAAAAGAGGAAACAAAGCCAACCTCTTCAAAGCAGCAAGAAGTGGCATTTATTGCAGCTAGACAGGTTGTTTTCCCCTCCCTCCATTACCCCACAGTTCTCAAGAACCAAAACAATGCTTGTTTCGGGGGGCTACAATACAGACCCCTCCCCTGGAAACTTTCATCCCAATTGCTCTTGGCCACCTCTTTAACACTGAGGCTTTTTTGACAGTGTTACAGTTTCCACCCCAAGAAGATGGCAAAGGAAGAGAATACACGTTTGACGAGCACAACATGATTAAAATATTTCTTTGCTGAATATTTTCCTTATTTGTAAAGAAAAACAGAACAAAATTGGGCCAAAGGAAATTTTCAGTTGAAGAACAAGAAAACTGTGATCCAGTGCTTTGAGCGCCTAAAACCAGGCCAGCTTGGGCACAGCATAAAGAATATTTCTGCATTCACCCAGGAAAGAGCATCTAATCGGTCCTGTACAGTCTTTTCTGTGTCTGATTTCTGAGTCCAGGCTAGGTAACATACAGATGGGGAAGTGCCCAGAATGTATTAATTCTTTCACAAATTCTTCACTGAGAAGCAAAGGAATTTGAAAGCCCACTCAAGGGAACAATTAACCTGCTGACCCATCCATCGTGCTGAAAAGATCATTCAACATTCACATTGCCTGACAAGTCTCTGTTTTCTTAACTAAGCTAAGGAAGCGCCTCTGCAGCTTGGCCTCTTGTCTTGGAGTTTGCAACAAGTAGCTTGACTTGCACGTAAAGAAAGAAGGACTGAGTTGGTTCCAGCGATATCAGGGCAGTTGCAGAAATGGGAGCAAGGGCAGAGCTAATTGATGAGAGCCTGTTTTAAATACAGTTTAAGTCTAGTGGGTTCTTCACAGCCAAGACATGCAAACTAAGACGAAAGCCAAAAAGACAAATTTCTCCTTGCATTGTCTGGAAACTCTGCACACAAGGCCCAGCCACAGTATCCCATAATCATAGCACCAATTTGACTGATACTTTGTGCTGAAAATAAACAGGCAGATCGAGGAAGGAAAGGGTTTGTTATCATAAATTGGTCAGTCTGCAAAAAATCAGACACACACTCTCACTGAGGTAAAAAACAAAAGCATGCAAACAGCTGGAAACAGGACTGAAAGAGGGTCTCACAGCAGTTATGGTGTGCGGTGTATCTGCGGGGCTGGGCAGAGCCAGACAACCCTTTCATGGCTGGCTTGGATGCCAAGCCACCTAAAGCCCAGGTTCATTCTGGACTCTGAATGACGCTCTTTGCCAGAGAGAGGAAGACAAAGTATTACTCCAGCAATATGCCATGCATCAGCAATATCCCATAAGCAATGTGACCTGGGGTGCTGTAGACTGCAACAGCTATAACCCAGGTTATGCCTCTTGGGGCCACAGCAGTGCATCATGGGATGCCTGGAGGACCAACTGGTCTGCCAGCCCCATCAGAATGTCACGGGACAACTGTTCAGACGTCCATAATGACAGTGCAGGAAAGAGCACTGGCACCTCCTATTGTGCAATCCTTTTGGGACCTTTGTCCCACGAGAAGTGACAAAAACACCAGCGCTCCTGCTTTATCCCGCCCGCCCGGCCGCGCACCCTTCGGAAGTGTCATACTGACACTCAGTGGCCAGACAGAGAAAACCATTGGAGCAGGTTACAGGGAATGCTTTGGTCCAAGTCGCTACTTCACAGCCCCTGCCTTACAGAATCAGCATCAGCACCAACCCCTGCTCCTGCTCAGCTGGTGGAGTTTGCATCGTGTTTTACAACACTCCTCCCGCTGGGAAGGGGCCAAGGTAATGGCTTTATGGGATTATTGCTTTATTAGTTAAGAGCTTAAACAGCCGTCGCCACACAGCAGCAAGAGGGAACACCTTGCTCTTGCAGTTATGCTCAGGGGACAAACCAAGGTGCTGTGCTGCAGCTGCAGGAACAGGGAACATCACAGAAGAGGGAAATGCCTGAAGCCACATGAATGGCAGGTTCAGAGAGCGCCCAGTCTATCCCCACAAGTGGGGTCCAGTGCGCCACGCTGCAGAGACTATGGCTTCCCACGGCTGCTACACCCGACTCATCCCAAAATAAACCAACCTGACAGGTGGACAAGATCATTGTTCTTTTACCATGTCAATATGAAGCATGCAGGATGCTTCTGGAACAGTTTCGGGATAAGTCAAGAACTGAATTGGTGACAGCTATCTGCAGTCAAATGATGCAGACATCCCGTTTCAGCAGTTTGATCCGAGCAGTGCTAAAGGCTTCCCACTGTCAACCACTGCCTTCACCAGGCAAAGGCCTCCCAACACAGGAAGCCAGAGCAGAGAGCAGGCTAAGATGAGTTTCACTGAACTGTCCCTCCGCCCACCAAGGGAAGGGAACCTAAGCCAAGGCAAGCCTTTGGGGATGCTCAGAGGAAACCATCTCACTAGCTGATCCAGTTCTATCTACTCATTGCTTAGGTGGTCACCCGTCTCCTTACAGGGGAAAGGACACCCCCGCATTCCTAAAGCTTCACTTGGATTCCTTTAGGGATGCAGAAGGCAGCTTATATACAGGTCTTGCACACTGGGCAAGCATGGCAGTGCAGCCACCTTTTCTGTAGGAAGCCATTTCTCTAAATGTCACATCTGCAGAGCTTCACCACTTTCTAAGTGTCCGTGGTGGAACCACCCCTTGATGATGAAGTGACCTTGGATTCATGAAAACTTGTCCGTGCTTGCTTTCTCGCGCTCTCTCCTCTGCAGAGTACAGAAGGTGCATCTACGCTGCCTTCTGACTGAGTGCAGGCTGCTGTGGCTAACTACTTCTCGCCACCCCCTTGCCCCCAGGCCACTCGGAGATGGTTCTGGGATTAATTGGCTGCAGGAGTCCAAGATGATGACTGATGAGTTCTTGGCTCCTAGACACCTTGTGGCTGGGCACAACTAGAGGTGTCCCTTTGCGGCAGGTCAGAATGGTCTGTTAGAGCCCAGCCCTGCTTAGCTTTATCAGTCCTTGGCTGGGAGACTAGAAAAGCCAAGGAAAGGAACATGGTGTCCCTTATCTTTTGCACCTCCCCTGCCTAAAGACCGGCCGCCTAAGCGTGCCAGCCTGCCACACCCCCCGACGTACCTTGCATCGTCTTTTGGCAATACCGCACTGCAGAATTGGACTCAGGCTGAAACGCTAGCACCCAGCCTCCTACCCATAGCAGAAGGCTTCACCTCCAAGCACCTCTTTTCACATATATTTGTAGGCAGGCAGAAAAACAATATTCTGACTTTTGGGCTCTGTCTTTGAGATAAAGACAAAGACTTTGTAGCAGTTCAAGAAAGAGAGAGGAGGCACTGAAAAGGCTTGACATAGGATGTGCACAGATGGGCTGACATTCAAAGCTAATGATTATGCGTACAGAGGTCACGTGGCCTGCCCAGTTCTGATCCAGCACCCGAAATCTGAGGTTGTCCCCTCACGGTTTTGCCAGCAGCAACTTTCTACCAGACTCAGGACAGCAGGGGCCTGCATGGCTCTGGGGAAACAGCTTCTCCCTTCCCTGCTCACGGTTCCTGATGCTGAAGGGGAACTCGCTCACTCTTCAGGCTGCCAACAGAAGTAGTGTTTCAGTGATAAAAAGTGCTTCTATGACACACAAGTTAAAGCATGGGATCAAACCACCAGGGTTCCCAGTGCAAATTAACTTATTTTAGCAAATTGCCACACAACTGCAGAATTATTAGCAACCCCAAAGCCTGGGGACAAAATAAAGGCAGACCGGAAAAACGAAGGATGCGCACACAGATTTATCCAGGAAGGGACAACGACCAGGAAATGCAGCTAGGCTCATCCTCTTGAGGAACCCAGCATACTGCAACCCCTCTCCCTTCTCAGCAAAAACTTTGAAGAAACGAATGGATTTGGTGTGATGCTTTGCCAGTTGACTTCAGGGGAGTGCTATGGATGATCCGTACGGGTATTTCTGATTTCTCTTTTCGCATGCCGTGCAGGAGATGAGTAAGCAACAAATGATTTGTCCCAGACATTAGTTACTGACTGTTCTAATTAGCCACATTAAAGGATAATCTGCTGCTGCACAAAGCTCTGAGCTGTTTTCTCAGGAGAGCAGAGCAATTCCTGTCCCTGCAGGTAACCAAGCCTAGTTCAGGGCTGCTTGTTAACAGTCACATAGTCTATTCTGTATTGACATGTCTAGGAAACCAACATGCTGTCCTCCATTCAGTTAAATGATGAGCATTTCACATAAATCCAACGAGGGATTTACATACTGTAATTGCTCCTTAGTCACAAACCAGTGGGCGTTAGTGAGGTAAAAATCAGACCAAGTGCAAAGTAGAGTTTGGCTTTATACAGAGAGAAAGTTTATGTGCTGTGCAAGAAGGAGAGACTGGTTCAGCCCTAACACCACTCTGACAATCAATAAAATCAAGCGTATGACACATGTGGGTCATGCATTAGGCACGAGAGGAATGAGCACCACAATCTCCAGGCTGGGAAGGGGGTGCCTGTTGTACCCTTGGGTCCAGAACATCAGGCCCGTCTTTCAGATGCCCGGACTTGTACCAGGCCTGCAGGCATGCAATGCCTTGACGAGCCGGCTAGATCAACGGAGCAAGCTGGCAACGTCACTGCTTGGTAGTTTGAGAGACTGGCCCCTCGCTAGGTCTAGCAGCTGCACCCCCGTCACATTCACATCCTCTACCGAGCACAGGGAGGTGTCTGCATTCGCGAGGCTCGTTCCAGAACCAGAGGTCTGCGTGCGTCCTCTCCGTCACGCGGGAGGGGATGCTGCACCCTGAATTTCCTCCCTCTCACGTGCTGTTGACAGAACTTGGGGTACTGCGAGATCAAAGTGGAAACAGGTATGACTATTTTGACAACTCCATCTAGAGACTGACTAGCTTGGAAGCAGCTGCTAGAACTGCTGTGCCAGCATTTTAAAACACTAAAGTGATTCAGGGAATCGGAGACCAGTCAGCTGTCCCCCGACCCTGGAAACAGAAGAAAATACCCAGAAGATCTGAAGCCAAAAGAATCTGACCACAAGGAAGGAAATGTCCGTCTCGCTAGTTCTGTGGCCAGACCAATAATATCACAGAGGAAGGAGAGCTCCCTGACAAATTCTTTTTAGACTCTCAAAGGCCTTGAGTCAAGTCTCTCATGCAAGACTAGGGACAGGAACGTTACTGGAATAATTCCAGTTCACAAGAAGAGAAGGTGATAAGCCTCCTCCACCAGGCATCAAGTCTCCGCATGCCAGCTGCACTGCGGCCTGAGGCACCCGGGTGGCAGCACTGTCGGAGCCAGGCCCGCACTGGACAGTCCCCAGCTCTGATCCAGTCGGCCAGTTCCTACCAGCTGCAGCAAGAGCACAAGTTTACCAGCCTTTTTCCAGAAGAGCACTGAAGTTAGGGTGGCCATCACAGAGGGCAGTCCGGTTTTCTGCAACTCTGTCCTCTATTGATACGAAACCCGGCGCCTTTAATTTTCTCTTGAAGAGAGAAACAGAGGACATAAAAGCGTTGGCTTTCGTATCAACAGAGGACAGAGGACAACTGGACTGTCCTCTATGATGACCATCCTAACTGAAGTCGCTCCCACAGATCCCACTGAAAGGATTTCCCCCTCAAGCAACGGAGGCCTGTTCTGGGCAGCCTGTGGAGAGGCTTGGGGAAAGTCTCCCTCAGCGCAAACAGTGACACAAAAGCAGAGGCAGTTGTAGAGGCTGTAACTAACTTTGTCTTTTACCGCTATTTTAGATTCTCTCCGTGGTTTCTGACATTTGATATATCAGGTCCTGCTTGCTGGAGCATCTCAGCGAGGTTTTTGGAGAATCCATAGTGATGTTGCCTGGCACTGTATCACCAGCTGCAGCTCTTCCCCCACCGCAGACCCACCCCAGCAGTTAGTACCGGCATGCAGAAGCTAGCACACTGCTCCAGCAGAGCAGAATCTGCATGCTGCTGAGCAAATGCTCTCACTACCTCCACTTTGAGCTTACTTAAGGGGGAAAAAAGGGACTCATGAATCCATAGTGATGATAAATAGACCTCTCGTTATCCACATAAAAAACCTGCTGGCACATGTGCAGGAAATACCTGACAGCAGGCAAAAAGAAGCTCGAAGCCCGTGTAGCGGTCACGTTCCACTGCTGCCCAGCAAGCAGGGATCCCTGGTGCTGTGTGGATGAGCACACTGAACCAGCCCCAGCCCAGCCCCACGTCACGATGCTGCGCTGCATCTACAGGAGGAGTGTCAGTGTGCCTGTGCCATTGCAGTACCAGGTTAACTACATCAGAGACCCAGACAGCATTTGGGGCTTGCTGTACAGGTGGGAGGGAAGCAGTGGTTCAGGCAGGATCATCATGTGAACTGAGAGACACTAGCTAGGGATTCAGTAGTGGAATGAAAGAAGGAGCATGCTTTACCTACAACAGTCCACAACACCTTAATCACGAAGCGATCTCTCCTTTTGCAGCTGTTCCACTTTGATTCAAATACAAATATTTACTGGGCCAGAGATGGCTTAGCTTGATGGTTGTTTGATGTAAAATATGGCACAGCCCCTGGAGCACAGACCAGAATTCAAGCACCTGTCCAGGGAGACAGTTTCTCTCATGCTCTCTCAGGGCCAGGGAGTCCAGACTATTTTGCTGCACGGTGGGATAGCTTGAACAGGAGGGGTGGGGAGTGCTGTAACCCAGAACAGAAGGGCCTGGCAATTGGGCACCCTCCTGGGAGATGGAAGACATGGATTTTCACCCCCCGCCAAAAAAACCCCAACCCAACCCCCCTCTCACTACGTGTCCATCCAGGAGGAGCACACACCAACTGCTGCAGCTTGCTGAGCCTGACGAAGGGTTTTTGAACCCGAAAGCTTGCTTAATAACTATTCTCCAACCATTTGGGTTGGTCTAATAAAAGATATCAAATTCACCCAAGGAACCTTGTCTGTACACGTAGAAGAGGCACCTGAACCTGTGTTACCTATTTCCTGAGCACATGCTCCAACTACCAGGCTGTTGCATAGAAGGAGGCACGGCTGCTTTCCTTTCCCCAGCGCTGCAGAGGATCGCGCCCCACTCAGTTCTGAGAGAAGGGGCACAGGCACCTACCTTCTGGACAGGCTGTTCTGCAGCTTCCCCCGAAGCACGACGCAGCATTTCCCTGAGCCAGGCCGAGGCAGCTCCCTGCTCAGAGCGCTGGTGCCACGAGTCCCGCTCCAGGATGCCGACTTCTCTGCAGACCTGTGCTGGGTTATTTGGATCATGCTCTGGATTTCATTCTAGTCAAACACCCTTTTCCAAGTCTCCCCTTGGCTCCCTGCTCCTCTTCCCTCCCCAGCTGCAGTCTGAGTCTTCATAGCAGCCAGGTGCTTTCTATCAGCTCCCATTAGGAGATGGCTAACTTGTCACAAGTGAATAGGACCTTCCCTGCCCACCTTGCACCAGGCAGTCACCTGCACTGTTCAGCCACTGTTTCAGTGTCTAATACCAAGTGCAGCTGCTTCAGCAGAAAAATCTCAGAGACTTGAGTCTAGGACGCTGGGAGGCCTCTGTCGCAAGCCAGGCTGATGAGCGGTCTGGGCCAGGGTCTCCTCCCTCCCATGGGAACGCTCTAATAACTGGGTTGTTGGGTGTAACGAGGAACACCCCCACAACAAGGTTTATGGCTGTGAATCCTAAGAGAGCTAGGCCCCTAATTTTAGATGAGGAGGGCGAACCTCAGCTCAGCCTTCCCTGCTGGCTGGCCTAGGAAGCTCCCCAGTCACCAGGCTGGTTTCTGCAATTCCCACACCTAGATTCCTGTTTCCCAGGCATAAGCCCCACTAATGAGGCCAGGCCTCGTTTCCAAGACAGCTAGCTACTGAGCAGGTGTGCAGACACCTTTATTAAAATGCATTGGGATTGGGAGTCTGGGGTGGAGGAGATGCCATTAGGCACTGACAGACAAGTGACCCCGCATCCAGTGCCCCCGGATCGTGGGGTGTGGGGGGAGGCAAGAAGTCACCCCACCAGTGCTCTAGTCTGCAGTGGGGGGTGAAGGAACCAGGGCAAGGCCAAGGAAGTGGCAGCTCCATCCAGAAGCATTTTATGATTGCGACAAGGACCCAGCCGGGGTCCCAAGTGCCAGGACAACGGCACAGACATTACTCGGACGTGGGGGAAGCTGGGCACCTAACCTGAGGCTGTGAATTACGCTCCCCGGCAAGGCGCCTAGACATTAGGCGCTGCAATGTTCAGGGCTGCAGTGCCAAGGCCTGCTGCGATCGAGCCCACGCCAGTCTCCACTCCGTAGTTCAGAGGGACGGTGTGTGGTTCTCCAGCCATGGTTTCGCTTCATTCCTGCAGCTGGCCAGTTGCACCAAGAGATGGCACTGCCGAGCTGCGTAGCCCTCAGCCACAGGGGGAGGTGGTGCAACTGGACTGTGCTTGTCCAGATGGTTTGCTGCCTAATTGCATGTGCTCATGTATATAATTTGCTCATGTATTGCACGTGCTTATGTATATAATACTGCCCATCTAATCTGCATGTACAGACAGTTGCTAGGAGGATGCACAGAAGTTGTGTGACTACAAACTGAATGCACGTGCTCACTTACCTAGTCGTGATACCTGTGTGCTGAGCTGTAACTAAAAAAACCCAAGCCCGTTGCTCCCCTAGCGCACATCCCACTAGAATCAGTTGTCACAGTGACTGCTGCGCCCCCTTTTAATTCAGACAAGCCCAAAGGATGTAAGCACATGTGAGAGAGGGATTAGTGGTGCTGGCCTGAAGTCAGACGGACAGCAGGGCAGGGCAGCACCTTGAGACTGACTAGTCCAGAGAGGCAGGGGCTTTCATAGGTAAGCATCTGATGCAGGCAACGGCTGGCTACAGAAATCCCTCTGCACCAGTTAGTCTCCAAAGTGCCACCCTGCCCCACCTCCTGCCAGTCATGTGCTAGAAGCATGAAAACGGTATGGAAGATATAGGAGCAAGAGGCACGTGACCGTTAGAGGATCTGAGTACAGAGAATTTTCTTTTTTCTCCCCCACCGTTCCACCTGTCCAGATGAAAGGAAATCCAGGGTGGGGAGACCTTCCCTGGAGCAGGCTGTTTCCAGGTACGTGCTAACAGGAAGAACCCTCGCTATCATGCTGCTCTGCCAGTCCACGAGCAGCAGTCATCCTTTACAGCAGGGATGTCCAAGATCCAGCCTTCCCGCAGAGCTGCCCAGGGGCCTCGGACTGGACCCATACACAACATGCCCTGGACCAGTCTGCATGACGCATGCAGCACACACTGGCCCCGGCTCCATATGCTGCACGTGTGGGGCCAGTCCAATGTATGCTGCACAAAGGCACGAAGAGCCAGGGCTGGTGTGTGCAGTGCTGTGGCCAGCCAGGGTATGAGGTGCATGAGGCCAGTCCAGGGTGCATATTGCATGTGGCACACAGGCGTGTCTGGGAGGGTGCCTGATGCAGGCATTGCACGGGTCCGGTCTGGGGCATGTGTTACATGAGGCACATGGGGGCAATATGGAGTGCGCACTGCAATGCAGTGCATGTGGCTGGGTTGGGGTGCACGCTGCATGAGGCACGTGGGGCCAGGCTATAAGCCTGAGCCGGCCCCACATCACTCCTCTGGCCTGCAGGGCCTAGTGAGTTTGATAGCCCTGCTTTTGAGACCCACACACCATGGAATGGCATGAGAGCCTGGAAAGCTACAAACCAGAGCAACACCCTTCCTGCACAGAAACAATCCCCAAATCCTGCATTCAAGCAGCAGCATAGGTGGCATTAAAAACCACCACACCCAGGAAGTTCACATCAAGGTTGCTTGGAGGACGACATGTTGTCCTCACAGCTCTTGTTCACATTATTTGGGGCCTGTCTATCTACCGGGTGTGCACAAGTGGGCAGATTTAAAGTCATTGCTGGAATCATCACTTCTGAATGCAGTGAATTTTGCGCTTTTCAGTCTAGCTACTTATCCCACAGTCAATGCCTTTTGACATTATGTGCACTGAATTTCTTTTCCTTCAGGTGAAAGGCAAAAGAATGGGTTGGTGAGGCTGACTGCTGTCAAAACAAAGACACATTTGGGTGGAGATGAACTCATTTTGCTTCAGCAAGAGATTTTGGTGATGGGCTAAGAACTTCACCAGGCTGCCTGACTCGGCCGTCACACCGCAAGGCAGTTTCTCCTCAAGGAGGGCTCCTAAGGGATCAGGCGCTCCATTACCAGAACAAGCGGCATTCACGGGACGCTGGGGATCACCACACCTGGTTTCAAGGCAGGTGTTTTCTACAAGGAGTCTAAATTCATTGCTGGCTGGAGCAGGCAGGGACCGTGCTGCATGGTGTGTTCCCAGAGAGCTTGGACTTCAGGAACAAGTAGAGCAATTTATGTCAGAGCTTAGACTGCATTTTTCCTGCTGGAGGCTTTTAGAGAGAAGTTTCTCTCTTATGGCTGACCTCAAAGAATTAGCCTCTGGAAGTGCAATCCTTCTGCTGGGAAAAAAGCCCTGCAGCATACTTATAAGCTCGGCAGTGCTACGCTTGCTAGCACCACTGATGAAAGAGACTTGGGGATCATGACTGACCACAGGATGAACATGAGCCACCAATGCGATGTCACAGCTGGTAAAGCGAGCAAAACTCTGGCCTGCATCCATTGATGCTTCTCAAGTAAATCTCAGGATGTCATCCTCTCGCTGGACTCGGCCTTGGTGAGGCTGCAGCTGGAGTACTGCGTCCAGTTCTGGGCTCCACAGTTCAAGAAGGATGTCGAGAAGCTCGGGAGAGTGCAGAGGAGCCACATGCATGATCAGAGGGCAGGAGAACAGGCCTGATGAAGAGAGGCCGAGAGCCACGGGACTCTTCAGCCTGGAAAAGCACAGGCTCAGGGGGGACCTGGTGGCTGCTTATAAAGACATCAGGGATGTGCACCAGGATCTGGGAGAACATCTGTTCACCAGAGCGCCCCAAGGAAAAACAAGGACCGACGGTCATAAACTCCTCCAAGACCATTTTAGGCTGGACATAAGAAAAAATGTCTTTACTGTCCAAGTCCCCAAGAACTGGAATAGACTCCCTCCAGAAGTGGTGCAGGCACCTACTCTGGACTCATCCAAGAAACGCTTGGATGCTTATCTTGCTGGGGTGCTTTGACCCTAGCTGACTTCCTGCCCCTGGGGCAGGGGGCTGGATTTGATGATCTTCAAGGTCCCTTCCAGCCCTAATGTCTATGAAATCTATGAAATCCTTGCTGGAATTGGTGGGGACCGGAGCAAAGATCAGGGAGGTGCCCAACATGCCAAGCAAGGGGGATGGAGGAGCCTGGATCAGTAACTACAGCTACGGTTCAATTGCACTAGAACCTCGCTAGGGCCCTGTGTTTTGTACAGCCTCAAGATCTGCTTCGCCTTGCCCAGACACTACAAAAAGCCCAGAGCGCATGAAAGCCTCGTGCTGTTTCAGCTTCCTCTGGGTTCCAGTCGCCCCTAAGGGAACTGGAATCAGAAAGGACCCAGTATCTATTTCTGAGCTCTTTCAAGCCCCATCCAGCTCTTCATTCTCACCCCCGGATTGTCAGCCATCTCTGGGGCCCTAATGACTCATGTCTGAATGATGCCACGTGCTCCTGGGAGCAGCTTGGGCAGGGCCCTTTTCATTACCAAACCATGACAGAGCATGAAGTAAGAGCACAACTCCTCTGACCCCCTGCTTCAGCCTCCGAGCAAAACGGGACTTGGCTAGGAGGGGAGTGGCGCAGCCTGCTCGATGAGGAGCTCGGGTCAGATAGAGCTGGGCCTTGAGCCAAGACTGCAACGGGGCTCTCTAAGAAGGAGTCACCCTACTCCCCTGGGGAAAGCAGCATGACGGGGCACAGGCAGGGGACTGGGGGTGGAGGTAGCCTCCTAACCTGGTTACTGGAGATTTCAAAGGAAGAAGGCAGGGCTTATGCCACAGCAAATGGAGAAGAGGCTGAAAAAGAAGGAGCGCAAAGCACTATGCCAACGGGTCGAGCAGGGTTTGCTCGTTCTGCACAATGCCCAGGGCTCGTCTTTCAACCACACGGACGAGCAGAGCGTAATTCGACTCATCCCTGAGGGCAGACTCAGGGGTGCAGGCACTGATGGACCCAGCGCTGGACGATCTCTAACTCTAGGGCAGCTGTTCTGGGGGCTCTTGCCAACAGGAGCAAGGTCCCCGATGCAAGGCACTGGCTCCTTCAGGTACACGGGATCTCTTGGACCGCCGCAGTAACAAGCTCCGAGAGCGGTCAGCCTGCCGCTTCTCCCAGGCCTTGGCCTTGCTTCTTTAGGGGACCTTGACACCACTGCTAGCAGAGCTGGTCCCATGTTTTCAAAGAAAAAGCACCTTACGAACTGTCCTAAGGTAAAGCTCTGCTCCCACCTCTCCTGCCTCTGCGCTACCCACGTCCAGTGGTGTAACTAGGGCAGGGCGATGGGGCAACTGCCCAGCTTTCGCTGCAGCTGTTTGCTGGAGGCAATGCACAGAGCTGCCAGCTCTCAGGGCTGTCAGGAGTCGAATGACATTTGGTTTTATTTAAAATCGCAATTTCCTGATTCTGTCTTCACGCCGGAAGTTTTTGCCTTTACGTAAAACAGCGATCCTCCCCTACCGCTCGGTGAGGCTGCCCGCAGCCTGGCTGCAGCAGACATAGCCAGGGCTTCTCCTAGTAACGAATAAGATGGCCGTTCCTTCCCCATCGTGTCTAACGGGCACCTTGCCCTGCCTGGCTTCAGACACATCCACCGTGCTCCTTTGAGTTCACAGCTCAGCTTCCCCCGCTCCAGTGGGAAGATACGACCGTCTGAAGCCTGGGCTGCTGAGGTGGCCCTGCTCTCCAGCCGAGGCATGAAAAGTCCACCCTGCCAAATTACAACCAGATCCCAAGCCACCCAAGCAATCCTCCATCCCAAGGACCAGTCTTTCCTTCTACAGCATCCTTCTCCTCCACCGCCCTCCCCCAGGCTCTAGCCAGGCCTCCCAGCCTCCTTTTGCTCATGGGAACATGCAGTCACCCTGTAGCAATCTCCCATAAAGGGGGTGGGGGAGAATGTTTCTTCCAAGCCTTCTGCACAAGACATGTTTGGCTCCAACCTGTTCACTGTGCATCACCATGTGCAGGCTTTCTTCAGATCCTTTCTTCCATCCCCCAAAGGATCTTTTGCAGATTAAAGGTTCACAATATGCCATTCTTGGCAAGTCCACCATCCCCTACCCACAGGGAAGTTAGGTGTTTGTAACAGGGCTGCAGTATGAAGGGGGGGGGGGGGGGGGGTTTGTGAGGGGGGCGGAGGGGGAGGGGGGGGGGGGGGGGCAGCAAAGAGCCTCATTCCTCGTGACTGCGTCTCATCTGTGTAGCTGTGCACTTGCTCAGAGGCACTGCTGCCAAGATATTTCCAGGCCTCTGATGTGCAGGGAGATAATGTGTGTTTTCTAATCCTAGTAAGCACTTAGTATGTTGCCAGAGGGCACAAGGCTCGGCACACTACCTAACATGCCAGGGAGGAAGCTAAGTCCCTGCCCCAAAGGGCTTCCATTCAAACAGAACAAATGGCCGCACGTAGCACAGAGCTCAGTCTGGGGCACTGACTTTTTCTAACCAACATGCACCGAGAACACAAGGGGCCTCGAGACAAGAAGGGAGCTGTCAGCTGTCGCCAGCACATGGGCAGCACAGAGAAAAGGCCCAGAGTCAGGAGAGGTGAGGGAGACAAAGCCAGCCTGTAAGAAAAGTAAGGGGAAGGGGGAGCAGGGAGTGAGGAGCCAGCAGGAGCACAGCAGTGAAGGTCCCGGGGCAGGAGAAGGAGTTTGCCCTTCCTGAGGCAGGAGAGGTGAAGGCAAGGGCTGTCAGAAGCCAGAGCTGGAAGGAGAGGGGGAATCTCCCTGGTATGCGCTTTCAAAGCGGGAACGACCAGGAGAGGCTGCAGCAGGGATGTAGGGAGAGGAAGGGGAGAAAAGAAGGGGAGACATCTTCCTGGAAGACATGATATGGCCTAACGAGAGCCTGACCTCTCCCCCTTTCACCAGTCTCTGGCACCTGCTAGCAGCACCAACGCCGTGGGCACAACCCCGTGTCCTGGAGCAGGAAGAGGAGGCGCAGGCACAGGTGGGCTGAAACACATTGTTAGTCTATTTTCTGGGCCTGCCCTTGATGCACATAAGTTGTTTTGGGGACACCCAACACAACGTCTTCTTCCTGTGGCCCCAGGGCTTCTTTCCAATGTGGCCTCACTGCCATGCTCCCTTTCAATGCAAGTCACAGTTTTCAGCAATGGCCACTGGCCAGCCTTGGAGACCGGCATGAAGCCCATTCTCATTTCCCCAGCAGATGAAATGCAATCAGGCATGTGGATTGCAAACTCCCTGGGGCAGGTCTTTGCCTTCTCTGCACAGCAGCGTCTGGACTATTTCCCTGTATAAAGGGGGTAAAGCTGCTGGCAGCACTTCACAAGATGAGCTAAACACTTCCTGCAGGTCATTTTCCTCTTCACAGCTGCACAACGAGGGTGCTAAATGCTGCTTGTGAACCAGGCTGGCAGAGGAGAACCCTGGCTGTATTGAAGCCCTGAAACTTGGCAGTTTTCTTTATCTGCCTTTAACAGAGGGACCTCCCCTGCCCAGGAGAGCTCCCTTGCCCCAGGGAGCTGGGCTTGCTCCTTCAGCTGCCACGCCTCCCCTTCCCAAGAGCGAAAAGAGGAATGGTGCCAGCCCTCTGTGACAGTGAGCAACCCAAATGGCATGCAGAAAGGGGATAGGCACAGCTGCCCTGTCGGAGCCTCTGGAGTGCAGAGCAGCGTGCACCAAAGTGCAGTACAGCCAGCCCCGCAGTGCTGCGGAGACAGGACGAGACTGATCATGGCCACAGGTGAGCCTGGGAGTTGCTGTGAGATGCAGTGGGAGCCCGAGCAGCCGCGTGGTGCAGGGAGTGGGGAGCGCACAGGGACAAGGGAGCTCCACAAGAGTCTGATGGGGAAGAGACTGCACAGGAGAGGCTAGAGGAGAGGATACCTGGATCTTTCTGAGTAAGGAAGAACCATTCCCGGCTCTATCCGCATGATCTGGCCAGATTCATGTGCTTTCTCTTTGCTGGCCTGGCTTCTACCCAGGGCAGACAGCAGCGATGCCCCTGCTGCTATTCTCAGAAAGGGCTTGCAATAGCACAACAGCAGAGGTTGGGGCTGACCTACTGCGCTTTATAAGGGGGCTCCTTACTATGGCAGTTAATGTAAAACATGACTGGCCAAATGCTGCTCTAGTTCACCTCTACCCAAAAAACCTTGTCTGCTCTAGCTCACTACCTTTTGAGGTACAAAGTGAGGCCAAAACCTTCACAACCTGAGTCCTTTGCAGCGAATTAGTGAGAAGTGTGCTTCATGCTCGTGCCCAGGCAGTGTTCTGAGCAGGGCCGGGACGGGGTGCTGGGGGCAGTTCTCCTGATGGGCCATGGAGAGGGGGTGGGAAGGTGCCTGCGCCTTTGTCTGCACTCAGCTTGACACAAGAGCTGAGTGAGACCTGACCTACCCCATTCATCTTAGCAGGAGGCCGAGTCTGAAGCCTAATGTCACTACTGCAGATTCCAGGAAGGATCACTTAGCACAAGTAATCAGCTTCTTTGGGACTGCAGGGGCCCTTGGCACTTCTGGTGGAACATTTAGCCACTTCTCCATCAGCCTGACCCACGGGTTGCTGGCACAGGCAAATCAGAAGGGTGAGAAGAGGCTGCCAGCAACTCTGTGAAATCATGTTCAGTTCAAAATCATTCCTAGCAAACATAGACCTGTCAAGGAAGGGAAGTCATGCGTGAGGCAGCTAGGTCTTGTTAGACCAGTCATTCTCAACCAGGGTGCCAGGGTGTCCTGCAGACTACAGGGGTTATTCCCATGCATGCCTATGGCAGGCTGACCTGGTGTCTGGGGAGCCCCTGGCAGGCTACAGGTCACCCCCATTCATTCCTATGGCAGGTTGACCTGATGCCTGTGGGGTCCCCAGCAGGATAGATGGGGCCTTAGTCCTTGGGTTGCAGGCCCTGCTCCAAGGATGGTTTCATGCAAAAGACTAGTGTCCACACGCTACAGCAGGGCAGGGCTAGATCAGATTCTAGGAAGCAAATAGGGATTTGTGGCACTGAATGTGGCTGGTTCAGTGGGACTGAAGAGACCCCGCTTTCCCCTGGCCCTAGGACTGCAGGTTGGGTTCACTGACTTCCAGTGCTATAGAAACAACCTGCAACACCAAACAGCAGAGATGAGCACCAAGCACCTGGTGGTGCGGCAGGGGCAGCCTTTCACCATCACCTTGCACTTCCACGGCCGGGGCTACCAGCCCGGGGTAGACACCATCCTGCTTATCGTAGAGACAGGTAAGAACAGGGATGGTCCCTGCACACACCAATGAGCGAGGAGCCTTCCCTTCGCAGCGAGAAACGACCCTCGTGGAGGTAAAGGATCCCCCTGCCCCTGCACAGAAGTCCAGCCCAAGAGAAGACACCTGATCCTGTTTCTGTTACTGACACTCAGTGATCCCCTCTCTCCCCTCAAGGCCAAATGCCGAGAAATCATCGGGAACGCGAGCTGTATTCCCTGTGGCTAGATCTGGCCCCACAAGCAGCTGGAGGGCAGTCTGCGCGCGCACCAGCCCCAGCTGCGTGGAAATCACACTGTCTGCTCCAGCCAACGCAGTCATCGGCCGCTACCTGCTGAAGGCTCGTGTTGACTCTGGCACGGGCCAGGCCACCTCCTACCAGCTCGGGGAATTCACCCTGCTCTTCAACGCATGGAGCCCAGGTAGGCGTCTTCTTCCTGGTTTGGTCTCACTTCCCTTTATGTGCCGAGCTGCTACAAGCCCAGGCAGCCCCTCTCCAGAGGGAGGGCTCTCAGCCACAACCTGCTCTGCACGGATGTTCCTGCATGTCCAGCCCCCGCACCCCACCCCTCTGCTGGGCCCGAGCCTCAAACCCCAGGTAACCGCGCGTGCTTCAGCTGGCTGCCCCAGCCATGCTGGGGACCCCGTCCAAAACAACTTGCCAGTGCTTATCCCCGGCTGAGGAGGGCCTCTTCTTCGCCTGGCACAAACGTGGCTCACACAAGAGCCGTCCAAACCTAGCAAGGAACAAGGGATTGATGTGAACGCTCACCCCGTGCAGTGCTGAGAATATGGGGTTACCGCAATGGTGTTGTCTCCCCTCCAGGCAGCCCAAGTGTGAGCAGATTCCCTGCAATAGACCCGTGCCCTGGGATCAAGGCCTGTTCAAGCAGCCTTGTGAGTGCAGCCCTGCAATGGAGGGCTGCACTCCAAGTTGTGCTCCCATTTTTCAGCTGACGATGTGTATCTGGCAAGCGAGACAGCAAGGCAGGAGTATGTAGTGAATGACTATGGCTTCATATACCAGGGAAACAAGAACTGGATCCATCCATGTCCCTGGAACTAGGGCAGGTAAGACCGTCCTTTCCAGCAGTCTCTGGGGCATGGGACCCACCTTCCTGTCTATCCCAACAAGGCCTGACTCGGTTTCCCCTCCACACTGCCTTTCCCTCCAGTGCTGCTTGGTGCAGAACATCCCCCCGCGCCCACACACACAGCTCGGTGCCCACGAGCCCTTCCTACCCAGGTCCCAGGCAGCGTGGCATCCAGGACTTGCAGGGAACGAGGAGTCTCACACCTGCTGGGACTTTCTGCAGTTTGGTACAAAACTCGCAACCAGACTTCAGCTCTTATTCCCCCCCCAGCCCCGGGAGCAGCCTCCTCTCCAGCCCGCTCTAGGTTTCAGCCAAGGCATCTCCAGCTCCTGCCCAGTAGCTTTCTCCCTCTTCCCACATTCATTCGGCGGTCCTCCCATAGGCCTGGTAAGCAGCAGTTAATCGGCTGCCAGTGGCTGGACCACTCTCCCCTTAGAGGAGACCAACTGCACTTGTGCTTAGCAAAGGTCTTCCTGCCCCTGAGGTTTGAGTCATGAAATGGAGAGACGGGGAAGACAGGCCTCATTATCACTAGATGTGAAGCAGGCCTCACTCAACCCTGCAAGTGCACAGGGCACACTTCACAGCCAGCTGGACACGGCGCTAAGGTGCTTCTCCAACCCCTTTCGCAGGTCGAGGAGGGCGTTGTGGACATCTGCCTGAGGCTGCTGGACAGGAGCTTAAACTTCCAGCACGACCCTGTCGAGGACTGTTCCTTACGCAACAGCCCCGTCTACGTCAGCCGGGTGGTGAGCGCGATGGTAAGAGCAAACCGAACCGTACCCACTTGCACCCCCACCGTTCTCGTGCAGAAACACAGGCCGGGTCTTTCTGCTGCCTTCAGCGAGTGCCCCTTGTCCCTTCAACCCCTGCCAAGTCCTGCCAACCGGGCCATTGCTGCAATAGGCTGAAATCACCTCTGCGCCCTGCTGAGATCACCGTGCACCCACCTCTGCTGCCGTTTCAGTTCCCACTTCCTTCCAGATCAACAGCAATGATGACAGCGGGGTCCTGCTTGGGAACTGGAGCGAAGACTACTCTGGCGGCATCTGCCCATCCGAGTGGACCGGCAGTGTGGCCATCCTGCGGCAGTGGGACGCCACAGGAGCCCAGCCGGTGAAATACGGGCAGTGCTGGGTCTTCGCAGCGGTGATGTGCACAGGTGAGGGCAGAGGGCCTGCGTGACATTGTGGCACCGTCACAGTTAATGCTGACGCAGGGGGTTACCTTGGTGAGAATGAGAAGGAAACACCCAGACGCGTAAAATGGCAACCTAACAGCCCAGCTGGCAGAGACAAGCATATCCCTGGGCCATTTGTCCACTTGCAAAGACTTCTGTCCTCTGACATGAGCTGGTCACGTCAGCTGAGAGGCCAGGCACTAAGCAAGTCATGGAGACCAAACAGCCTTCTCCCCAGTGGCGTCCCAGCACATTAAGGGGGGCTGTTTGCAAGCTGCAGCCCGCTGCCCAGGCTGGGGACTGTGAGAGCTTCAGGCTGCAGACCTGTGAATCCCACACCCACCAAAACCATCATTTGAATAGGGAAAAATGGAACTTCCTTTCAAAGCTGCAATTCTTCAGTAAAAACTGGAGGAGAGACAGCAAGGGCTGCGGAGCCCTGGGGCTCTAGATGCCACAGCCTGAGGGGCATGTTTCTGCTAACGTCTGCCAGACACACACGAGCTGCTCCGCTCCTAGCAGAGGCACTGCCTTTCATGCCCGTGGCCATCCACTCTCCACAGACAGACACCCGGGAACACGTGAGGAGCTGAGGAGAGTAGCACTGTCCCCCAGGGGATGTGGCTCTGGGATCATAGGAGGAGAAGGGCTCGAAGATAGCTGCGCGCTGAGTGGGATTTATACAGACATCTGAACTGGTTCACACACAGCCAAGGGGAGAGTCGGTCCCTCTGTGCTCTGTGCTAGGGCTGTGACCCTCCTAGCCAGGGCCCACGACTGGGCTGGGTCCCTGGCCACAGGGTCCAGCACTAGCCCACGCAGTAGTCTGTCCCAACCCTTGCCTCTCCGTAGTGATGAGATGTCTGGGGGTCCCGACACGTGTTGTAACCAACACTGAGTCAGGCCATGAGAAAGATGGAAACCTGGTCATCGATGAGTACTACAATACCATGGGCCACATCCTTGCCACGGAGAGCAAGGACAGCATCTGGTGAGACTTGCCCCTGCGGCGGTCCCGGGTCCAGCTGCAGGGTGGGTCTGCCCTCCGCTCCCCTCCCGGTGCTGGAAGGTCCATGCCCTTCCCCGCTCAGCCCCTCTGGCCACTGCGACTCAGAGACGCGTCCAGAACGGCAGAAGTCTTTCAGAGCAGCAGCGAAAGCTGGCTGCAGACAGTGCCTGGGGGAAGCACACACCAGGGCTGCGGCAGTTGCTCTGTTCCCACTGCTCAGCCTGGCACCTGGCTTGGCCTGACCTGCTGTAACAGGGCTCAACTCCAGGGGTGACCGTGAGGCCCCTGGAGCTCCCTCAGCCCGTCCCGTCTGTCTCTCTTCGAGCGCTCTCGCCCTCTCCTCACCTGCTGCGCCTTGGGGAAATGCTACCTTCAGAAAAAGGAGGCTGCCCCAGGGCTTCCCACATCAGATCTCCTCTCATGACCACAGATGTCTGTGCCCATTGCCTTAGGGTAACTACCCTTACACAATGCCCGTGCCTCACAGATGATACTCAGTCCAGCTGTCCTGGGCTACAAGCTTCCTGCCCAGGCCTCTCCTCTCTCGGACTATGGGCTCCTTGGCCTCCGGCTGTGACCTCTAGTCTGTGGCCCCTGGCCCTGCTCCTAGGCCAGTGAGACCCAGGGCTCCCCTGGTCCCACTAGCCTCTGGCTGTGGCCTTCCTCAGCCCCAGCCCCTCTCCAGGCCCTGGCCCCGCTCCTGGGCCAGCGAGACCTCCGGGCTCCCTGACCCTGCTGGCACTTGCCCCTCCTAGGCTCCAGACCTCCAGGCCCGGTGGCCCCTCTCTCCTTTCTGGGCCACCCGGGACCTCCTCCGTCCCCTAGTCCCTTCTCCAGGCCACCCGAGTTGCTTATCCCAGCTCAGATGTCACCCAGGAGCCCCGCTGCAGCCCTGTGCTAGGGTCCCTTGCTCCGCGGCTGGACTCCCTGCCCAGCTCAGGCCCTGGGCTGACACACTTGAGCCACCCCCGGGTCAGGTGGGTCTAACTGGCCCCTGCCACGTGCAGGCGACGTCTCACACCACCTCGTCCCTGCCACACCTTCACGCCTGCACGCTGCCTGCTCCACAAGTCAGGAGGCGGCAGCTCCCTGACCCCACGCACCAGCTGCTTCTAGGACAAAGGTTTCCCTGCCCCACGAGGGCCGCATGCTGCACGATGGACAGACTGTCCCAAAGCAAACCCTTGCGACTGTTTCCTCCTGCAGGAAGTTCCACGTCTGGAATGAGTGCTGGATGGCACGGAGGGACCTGTCCCCAGGCTACGCCGGGTGGCAGGTGCTGGATGCAACACCTCAGGAAACCAGCAATGGTAAAGTGATAGCATCGCAGGGAAGTTGGGCTGCAAGGAACCTCACAAGGTCACACTTAGTTCAGCCCCCTTCTCAAGGCAGGAGCATCCCTAACTAAACCATCCCAGGCAATGAGGTGTCCAACCTGAGCTTGAAACCCCGCTCTGGGCAGCCTGCACCAGTGCCTGGCCACCCCCACAGCCAGGAAGTTTCTCCTCATCTTCGGCTGAAAGTCCCTCTGCTGAGCTTGAAGCCATTGCTCCTAGTCCTCTCCTGTGGCCACAGAGAAAAGCCCATCTCCATCCTCTCCGTGCTTGCCCTTCAGGGATTTGAAGACTGTTACCAAAGCCCAGCTCATTCTTCTCCTTTCCAGATTAGATAACCCTTATTATTAAATAACCCTAGTTCTTTCAGCCCTGCCTCACAAGTCATGTTTCTGAGGCCTCTAATCATTTGTGGCACTCTCCACTGGACTCTTTCCAATCTGTCCACATCCTTCTTGAAGTCCAGGGCTCAAAACTGCACACAGTTACTCCAGGGGAGGCCTTACCACTGCCAGACAAGAGTGGAAGAATCACTTCCCTTGCAAGCAACACTCCTGTTAATTCAACCCAGTACGTCGTTGGCTTTTTTTCGCACAACAGGAGTGCACTGTTGGCTCATCTTCAGCCCCAGGCCCTTCCCTACAGTCCTGCAGCCCCATCAGTCATTCCTCCATCTGCCCAGTCTCTATTTGGCTGCAGTTATTCCAGGGCCCACTCCCTCTGGCCCTCGTGGGCCTGGGTCACCTTGCTAATCCTTCTTCCTCTCACCAGGGCTCTACTGTTGTGGTCCTGCCTCAGTCAAAGCCATCAAAGAAGGAGAATTGCACCTTTCCTATGACACTCCCTTTGTGTTCTCAATGGTGAATGTGTACCGCGTTGTCTGGCTGATCTATGGTGCAAGGAAAGAGAAACTTCTCTGCGATTCTCGCTGTGTTGGGAACCACATCAGCACCAAGAGCATTGGGAGAGATGAGCGCAAGGACATCACTGACAGCTACAAGTACAGGGAAGGTACAGAGGCACCCAGCCCCACTGCATCTCCATCAGCCACGGCACCTGGGGGGCATCCAGGAGTGGTACAAAACAACCAGCCTGCATGCCGAGCGTCTGGGCTGGGAAGGCATCAGATGATGGAGGGCAGGGCATCTCCTGAAGGGAGAAAGCCTGTGGGGTCTCCAGAGTTTTCCAGTCCAGGCCGGGCTTCTTCTGCCTCTCTACTGAGGTTGGTTAGTACTGCACGCCAGCTCTGCTGGATTTATGGACAGCAAAACACCAAGGCACTTTTTCTTGCACAACAGGCTCCCAGGAGGAAAGGCAGGTGTTTGCAAAGGCTCTTGCTAGGGCTCAGCACAGAAAGGCACAAGGGCCCAGCACAGCAGAGCCCCAGGCTAGCAGGTTTCTGCCAGGACTGAGGGCCTCCCTGGACGTATCCAGCCCAGCTGAGTGCCGTGGCCAGGAGGCTCCGAGCAAGGTGCACACCTGCCTGAGGTTGAAACTGGCCAAGTCCCCTGAGGTTGGCCAGGACCTCGGCCTGGTCCTGCTGGCTGAGAATTTGGCTTTTGAGCACAAGGACTTGAAGCTGAGCATCAGCACCGGGTCTGTGCTGCATGACGGCGCTCCCCTGCCTCCGTTCTGGCAGAACACCCTGTACATCCCTTTCCGTCCCAAAGAAGGTATTTCCATCCTGGCTCGGCTCTGGGGGCCTGTGGGGTGGAGGGGACCCTGTGCGGGTGGCAGCGATGAAGCCGGTGTTTGCAGCTCGCCGTTCTGTGAAGGTCTGTTCCATTTGCAGAGAAGGTCATCCCATGGACAATCTCCTACGCCCAGTATGGGAGACACCTGTCCCAAGACAGGCTGGTGCGAGTGAGCGTTGTTGGGGAGGAGAACTCCACCTGGGAAAAGCTGCTGGTGGAAAGGATCATCACCCTGGCTTACCACGCTATCCTCATCAATGTATGGCAAGCACATGTAGCTAGCTCCTTCCCTCAGGGACTGACACCCAGCGCAATGCAGGGCAGGGTGAGGCGGACGAACGCCTCTCGCAAAGGGAGCTCTTTGTGCCCAGAGGCCTTGAAGGCAGAGGCACTACACGGGACACAGCTGCCCTTATGTAAATGCAGCCCCAGACACCTCCTTCTGCCCCAGGGCAGGGGAAGAGCTCACATGCTGTCCAGCGCGACAGGCGTGGGTGGCCTCCCTGCCTGTTGGCACTTACAGTCGCTGTTGGCACTTACAGTCTCCAGCGTGCTGTACCTATTTGTTCCCTCCACGGGCCCCATCTTCCAACTGGAAGAGCTGGGAGCCATTGAAAGCCAGGGTGAGGCACTAGTGGCAGAGCTGTGATTAGGTGTGCAGTCCCTGACACCCAGTCCTAGATGACACTTCTACAGAGCCCCAAATGCCTCCTGCCAGTGCCCCCATCCAGCCTGAATAGGCCCCCCTGGAGCACCCAGCCTGCTGTAAGGACATCAGCCAGCCAAGCAGGTCTGAGCACAGTCCAGACACCTGCTTCTCTGCTGTGTTGGCTCAGCGGGGGTTAATGCACAAAATAAACCAGCGATGGGGGGTGCCAGGAAGGGTCTGACAAGGCAGGGGCTGCACTGGACATCACTCTTGCTCTGTAGCGCCCACTCCCGCCATTGTCAGACAGGCTGCTGCCTTCCTCCGCCTTCATTCTGGTTTCTCTGCTCAGGTCTTGTCACCCATAGCGGCGAACCGCCCGTTTGCCCTTGAGGTCGAGATCACCAACCCTCTGCACGAGCCAGCCAGGGACTGTGTCCTGACCATGGAGGGCAGCGGCCTGCTCAAGGAGCAGTTCAGACTTGAGTAAGTACATGGGCCACGCTGAGCTGAGCCATAGGACCTGCCCTCCCAGGGCACAGACAAATCCTTACTGCCTGTGGGAAGTCAGTCTCCAGAGAGAGGAGACGGAGCCCACTGCGTTAGCAGCAGCCCAACCCGGCAGCAAGACGGTCTCCCAGGAGAGGGTCTGGGAAAGCCCCACGAGCAGGGGCAGAGGTGCCAGCGGGTCAGGAGGCGAGAGCAGGGCTGGGGAGAGGGAGCTCAGTGCCATACATTGAACTCCCTGTCATTTCCCTCATTTAGCATGGGAGTCCTCAGAGCCCAGGAAAGGTCCAACATCACTTTCCAAATCATCCCCTTCAAGACGGGCCAAAGGCAGCTGCAAGTCAACTTCAAGAGCAACAAGGTCAAGGACATCAAAGGTCACACAACTCTCATAGTAGCTCCAAATATAAGATTTTAAACACTGCATGATCACAGCCTTCTGCACACCCTGGCAAGAAGTTCACAAGGAC
Organism: Alligator sinensis; assembly: GCF_000455745.1. Lineage (NCBI taxonomy): Eukaryota > Metazoa > Chordata > Crocodylia > Alligatoridae > Alligator > Alligator sinensis. The sequence continues at coordinate 156,167 of NW_005842875.1, forward strand.
AGAGCTCAGTTTCTGAATGCAGAGAGAAACTGCTGTGGACGGCAGCTACTGGAGCACGAGGGGCAATGGTCCTGAACACAGCCCCCTCAGCACCAGGCACAGCCCTGCCGGAGCCCAGGTCCTGGCCCACCCACCTGCCAGTGGGGCGGCACCCCAGGGAGAGCCGCTGTCTTCTCAGGTTAACAATAAAACTGCAACCCTGTTATTCTCTGTGGTTGTTACCTGGCTTCATCCACATCAGGGCTATGCCCTAGCTGGTAACTCGGTCCCCGCGGCCCCCTTGAGCGCTCTTGGGGTGGACGTGTGCTCTGCTCAGAGTTGGCTGGTACAAAGGGCACAGAGCAAATGGGGGCAGGAGGCAAGGTGGTATCAAGAAGGAAGGGACGCGAGAAGCAGCCCTGGATCCAGCATCTGCTCCTGCCCCGGGGAGGGCAGGGATTACATGCTCTGTCTGAGGACCCGTCCTGAGCTCCCCCAGGCAGAGAAATGTCTCCACAGTCACTTAACAGAGGTCCCATCCCCAGTTACGGAGATGAAGCGCTTGCAGGGGTGCAGGTGGGAGATGCTGGGTGTCCTCACCAGCGTAAAGGAGCTCTTGCGCTCTGTGGCAGGGCCCTGGCAATACGCACCGCTCCGTCCTCACCTGCCCTCCCTGCTGCAAACACCCCTGGGCCGACCTAAAGCGTGGTGACAGCCATGGCTGGGGCATTGCCAGAGTCCTCCAGGCAGCTTCCTCCCCACTCAGGCTGTGCTCCCCCACTTCCATAACAAGCCTTGCACTGCGCCTTGCCCCGCTCACAGCCAAGGAAGCAGGTCGGCTGCCAAGCTCTGCCTGTCTCTAGCAAGCACCCGGTACCCCTGCCGCACACATGCACTTCAGACAAAGCCCAGAGCCGCGTGCGAGAGATGCAGGGCAGAATGTCTGGAGACGCTGGCTGCCAGCTCCTCGTTTGGCCTTGCTCCCCTCCCTCCTGCCTGCAAGGACTAATATCCTGAGAAGCCCCTTTGGTCAGTTTTCCAACTGCTGGAAAAAGCTCAAGCGGTGTAAATAGAGCCCCAGGTCTTACACGTGTGAACTCCCATGCTGTCCCTCCCCTGCTGCACAGCTCCTCCAACCAGGCTGCCCCTGCGCCCCCTCCACCCCATAGGCACACACGCATGGGCGGATAGATAAAGGAATCCCTCTGGCTTCTGCACAGCCAGCCGGCAGGATAAGGAGCCATGAGAGGAGACAAGTCCTGCCCCACCCCAAAAGACACAGTGCAAACAGACAGCATAACTAGGTCTGCAGACAAGCCCTGTCATTCCCCAGCAAGAACAGGAAGAGGGGCGACATCCAGGGAGGGAGCTCCCGCAGGCCAGAGCCGGGGGATCAGACATGGGCCAAGGTGAGCAAGGCAAGGCCTCGGCAGTGGGGGACCAATTGCTTGCGAGGCCTCTGGGACGCACTCAGCTCTGCCGTGGACAGGGGAGGGGAGGGGAGGGCCAGCCCTGCGAGGACACGAGGGTCCTTAGGGGCCAGCAAATGCAGGGGGGATGGAAGCCCCCTGGAGCTGCCGCTGGTCGAAGCGTCACCAGCAAGCATGGACAGGTGCAAGAGGCACAGAAGCTGGGAGGGGGACGCAACAGCAATCCTCTGGCCCCCCAAGCCACACCTGGGAGCCTACATCCTCAGGAAGAGGGCAACATGGGCTTGCTCCAGGACTGCAGCCAGAGGAAGGGGCTGCTGCCTTCTCCCCGCACCGACCTCAATGGCACGGCGCCAGGCAGTGTGGCTCAGGCAGCCCCTGCTCGCTGGACTGTCCTGCCCTGGCATCAGGGGGGGTCGGAGGCATCAGTAGTGTCAGGGACTTGGGGGGAAGGAGCTGCAGGGAAGAGGCGCAGGGTCAGTTGTGACCCCCGAGGGAGGCAGCTCCCAGCACCTGCTGCCCTGACTTTCCTGCATGCACCTCCTCTTGCTCTGCAGCCCTGCACATCGCCAAGTGTGACCTGCAGGCGCCAGTGAACAATGGAGTCCACCGCACTGCAGCGATCAGCACCGAGCGGCTGGTGGTGCGCCGGGGGCAGCCGTTTTCCATCACTCTGCACTTTGCAGCAGAGGTTCAAAACTACCTGCAGCAGCTGAAGAGGGCCTCCCTGGTCGTGCAGACAGGTAACACCCAGCAGACACCATGGGCCAGGACGGCTGAATGCTCAGCACTTACCACCTTTCAGTCAAGACTGGCTGCCTTGCCAAGACGCTCGCCTCCAGCACCTGGGAACTGGCGCAGAGACCCCAGGGCCTGTGCCGCCAGGGGCTTTTGCAGCCAATCTGCCCCAACCCTTGTGGGGCAGATCACCCCTTATCTGCCTACATTCCTCACCACTGTCAGAGCCAGGAGGTGGCACAGCCCCTGGACCTCAGGCCTGGGCCAGCCCGGTCATGCCCTTGTCTCAAAATCATTGAATGTGGGCGACAGCACTCGGCATTAGCAACCCCGCGGGAGGGAGAAAGCGGAGGGCAGGGCCCCAGGAGCCACTGCAGCCAGAGACATGCACAAAGAGGGCAACCAGCAGCTGGGCTGGGCCGTGGGTGACAGCAGTGGGAGGTGCCATTGGGGAGCCGGGGCCCAACTCTGCACCCCCTGCACCGTCAGGGTCCCGATCAGTGCTGGGAACAGATGGGCCTGGCCTGCACCTGACCTGCTGTGTCTCCGGCTGCAGGGCCCCGGCCGTCCAAAGCAGACGGCACCCACGTGCAGTTTCCCGTCTCCAGCCTGGGGGACCGCAGCGGGTGGAGCGCAGCCGTCAAGGAGCGTGACTCGCTCTCCTGGAGCCTCTCCGTGACCAGCCCAGCCGGTGCAGCCGTCGGGCACTACACCCTGCTGCTGCGCATCCGCGGCACGCAGCGGGCCACAGAGCACCCGCTGGGGACCTTCACGCTGCTCTTCAACCCCTGGTGCCGAGGTAGGTGGGCAGCCAGAGGGGCACGCTGGGCCAGCCACGTCGCAACAGCGGCTCTGAGCGCCCCTGCCGAGGGAGTTTGGCAGAGCAGTAGTGTTTCCTTTAGCTCAGCCTTATCAGTCGGCTGCCTGGGGTATAGGGGAGATGCCAGAGGCCCTTCCTCCGGCACGAGACCAAGCGGCAGGGACAGGTGCCAGCTGGTGCTGAAGCCGGGACGGGCAGGTCCTGCAAGCAGGGACAAGAGCTGCAAGCAACCACCTCCTGCCCTCCCAGCGCTGGTGGCACTGCCCCGACCCGCGCCCGGCAGGGGCGGGGGGCATTGCTGGCTGCTAGACCTTCGTTCCTCCTCACTTGGGGGTGGTGAGCACCTCCTTCCACATTTTTCGTCCTAGATGACAGCGTCTTCCTGCCCAACGAGGCGCAGCGGCAGGAGTGTGTCCTGAACCAGGACGGCAGCATCTACTGGGGCACCGAGAGCATGATCCAGGTGCAGCCCTGGGACTTCGGCCAGGTGAGCCAGACCCTGGGCCCACCCCGCCCCCGGCCCAGGACAGGGCGGTCTCCCACATAGCACAGGCAGTCTGGGCCTCACCCTCCAGTCACACTGGACGGGGAGATCTCTCTTTCCCACAGGCTGCACAGACCTGCCAGGGCCTGGGGGCAAGGACCCCTACATGCAGGGAGGGGCCCACCTCAGCCTGTCGCCCCGAGTACAACGTGGTTGTCGGGCAGTCACTGGGGTCTGCTAGGAGACACGAGGATACATGCCAGCTCTTGCATGCCCCCGTCAGTCCATCACAAAGCTCTGCCTACAGCTCAGCAGCGATAGCCCCATTCTACAGAAGGGGAAACCAAAGCATGAGGCAAGGAATGGACTGCCCGGTTATGCAGCAAGCCAGGGGTGGTAGGCTCGTGCTCCCTGCCCAGAGCACACCGCTGTCTTCGCGCTCGCCTGGAGGGAGCTCCCGGACGGCTCCTAGCATGAGCTGCCTGGGCCTGCGCCCTCAGGCGGGAGATGCTGCAGCCCAGAGCGGTCGCTCCGCCGGCCCCCAGTCCCTGCATCGCGGTTCTGGGAGTACGGGCTCTGACCTGTCAGCGGGGGGCCGGGCCGGGCCAGGCCAAGCAGCCTGGTGGTGGGTCCACGCGCCTCCCCACGAGGGGTCCTGCTCTCGTTTCAGTTCGAGGAGGACATTGTTGACATCTGCTTCAAGCTGCTGGACGTGGGCGCACACTGGCAGCAGGACACAGACCGCACCAAGCGCGGTGACCCCGTGCATGTCTGTCGCCTGGTCGGGGCCACGGTAAGGAGAGCGGGGTGGGGTGGGTCACGCTTCCCTTGTGGGCGAGACCCAAAGATGGAGGAAGGCCCAGAATCTGGGGGTGCCCGATTTGCTGCCATAGCACAAGCCAAGAAGCACGTCCGCCAACAGCTCCGTTTCCTGCCCTGCCCCTGGCCCTCCTCTGCCCCGGGGCCCCCACACCACCCGCGCTGCCGGGGCAGGCAGCATCCCACGCCACAAGCGCCGGCCCCGCAGCCTGCCGGGAGCTGCCACCTCCCCTTCCCAGCTCCCACCCCAGCGCTGCGCAGAGGCCGGTAGCAGCAGCAGCCGGGCGAGACACCGCGCTGGGGCCCGAGCGGCGGTCACTGCTCAACTCTCCCGTCTCCTTTTCCCGGGAAGCTGAACTGCAACGAGCTCAGAAGGGTCCTGACCGGAGGCTGGACTGCTGAATGCCGTGACGGGACACCCCCCACCCAGTGGCTGGGCAGCGCCCCCATCCTCCGGCAGTGGGCAGCAGAACGGTGCCAGCCCGTGCGGTACGGGCAGTGCTGGGTGTTTGCAGCCGTCGCATGCTCAGGTACCGCAGCTGCTTGGGGCTAGAGCAGGCCCCAGCAGCGCCTCTGCGCAGTCCTCGGCTCCTGAACCAGCCCAGGCCCTTCTCTCAGCCTCCTGCGAAGCGCCATGCAGCGCCGCAGCAGCCGGGTCCGCAGCCACGCACCCCTGGCCTGTATCCGCCCGGGCTCAGCTCACACTGCCGAGTCCCGGCTGTGGCAGGGAGCAGGGGGGCGCAGATCCTCCCCCGCCTTTTCTGAAGGAACGATGCTTCTTGCCGACACGGAGCAAGAGGCCTGGTGCCCTCCCAGCCCACCCCGGGGGACCCGCTCCATGGCCAGAGGGGAGGGCAGGTGACTTGTGCCTCATGGCTCTTCCTCTTCTCTCCGCACAGTGCTGAGGTGCCTGGGAATTCCCACCCGTGTCGTCACCAGCTTCACGTGGGCCCACAACACGGGTGGCCACCTAAGTGTGGACGAGTACTACAGCGAGAGCGGGGACAAGGTTGCACGCAACGGCAAGGCCAGCATCTGGTGAGGAAGCCCAGCTCGCGCTCGAGGGTGCAGGGACAGCAGCGCCGGGTCAGCCCAGAGCCCTGCCCTGAGGCACTGGTGCCCCAGACTGAGGCCCAGGGGTGAATCCAGCCTGCCCCCGCCTCCCCAACCCCTGGGGTGATGCAGCAGGAAGGGCCATTGGTGTGGCCGGGGGGGCCCCTGAGCCTTAGCTCAGCCCCCCAGTGCAAGCGGGTGCCCTCGTCTCCTGCAGGAGCTTCCATGCGTGGAACGAGTGCTGGATGGCACGGCCGGACCTGTCCCCAGGCTATGATGGGTGGCAGGTTTTGGATGCCACCCCCCAGGAGAAGAGCGGAGGTAAGAACCCAGAGAGGCTCTGGGGCAGCGGAAAAAAAGGGCCGCTGCCGGCCCCCTCCCCTGCCCACGGCCAACCTGCACGCTCCTCCCCACAGGCCCATCCAGCTGTGGGCCGACCCCAGTGCGTGCCATCAGGGACGGCATCCTGGAGCTGGACCCTGACGTCGCGCCTCTCTTTGCGGCCCTGAATGCGGAGCACCGTGTCTGGGTGCAGCGGCCTGATGGCAGGTTCCAGCGGGCAGCCAGCGGTGCCCGCTACTTGGGCAACAGCATCAGCACCAAGGCAATGAGCTGTGATCGCTGCCAGGACCTCACGCACCTCTACAAGTTTCCCGAAGGTAGGGCTGGGGATGGGGGATCCTGGCAGCCACCTCCTGCCTGAGGAACCTGCAACAGGATCTTGATGGGCTGCCCACCTGCGCTCAAGGATTCAGGAGCCTCCTGTTGCAAGGAGACGGAGACAGTGGTGTCCACTGGTCTGGGAGATGCATTGTACTGCACCTGCCCAGTGACACCACTGAGCAGAAAACTGTTTTTGTAATGTGGCAGGGTCTCCTCAGGCAAGAGAGGTGCTTGAGAGAGTCCACAAGAAGACAAACGAACTGGAGGGAGCTAGCAGCAGAGAGACAGATCCCAACACCCTTCTTCCTGCCATCAAAGACCTGGCTCTTCTGCTCTTCGTCTGCATTCAGCCCGAGAGCTCCGTGCTGCTGGGACAGGACATCCAGCTAGCCGTGACAGCGGCTAACTGGAGTGGTGGGGAGAAAGCTGTCTACCTGGTGCTGGGGGTCCAGACTTTGCGGTACGATGGCACCCCCATTACACAGCTCTGGAAGGAAGAGCTTCAGTTCACTCTCAGAGATAATGAAGGTAAGGATGGTTCCATATGTGTGCAGCCAGCACAGCTCCAGCCCCTGCCCTGTGGCAAGCATAAAAAGCACGTTTAGCACCAGCACATGCTGGGCTGGTAACGCTTCCAGCAGACTCCAGGGTAAGGCCAGACAGACCTCATCACTGACTCTCACCTGCATTCTGTGACTCTGTTCCAGAGAAGACCCTATCTGCCCAGGTGCCCTACTTGCAGTACAAGAGTGCGCTGGGAGACGGCCACCTGATGCTGAGTGCTCTGCTAAAGGACGTGGACACCCTGAGTGTGCACTTTGCACAGGAAGAAATCAGCATCTGCAAGCCCCAACTTGCCATCAAGGTTTGGACTAATGCAGCTGTTGCTTGCCTACTGCAGCAGGCACCAGTGCCGGGAGCATGCTCTCTTCCCCCCAGCACTACTCCAAAATGGGCCCGGGGGGAGGGAGGAGGCAGGGCTGCCCTGTGCACAGCTACCCCATGCATGCCCCGCTCACCTGCCTGTGAGAGTGCGGGAGACAATGAGCAGTGGGAAGTGCAGGGGCTCCAAGAGGAGCCCAAATGGAGGACTTGCCAGTCCAGGGGGGCAGCAATCTCGGGCACCAGAGCCCATGGAAGGTTCTCATGCAACTTCCCAGTCCCAGCTCATTGTCTCCTCTCCACAGCTCCCCCAGAGCGTGATGCAGTACCAGCCAACCATGGCAGAGATCAGCCTCCAGAACCCCCTGCCTGAGCCCCTGGAGCAGTGTGTGCTATCAGTGACAGGGAGAGGACTCATCTACAGAGAAAGGACATACAGGTAAGGGCACCCTGCCCCTGCCAAGCACAGTAGCCTGCTTTCAAAGCTTCGGAATAGGCCCGAACCAGGGTAAAGGCCACCGTGTTGCAGAGGTGGCACCTACTGTTGTTTCATAGCACCCAAAAGTGAATGAGCGTTGGGGCTGGCATCACTGGCACCACCGGGGTGGGCCCCATCGCCTCCCGTCCACTAGCCAGAGATGATGCCATGGTTCCACTCCCATTGGACCAAAGAGAAAACGAGAATGAGAAGCTGCCGGACGACCCCACCCACGGTGTTTGTGGAACAGCCACAGCCGCAGGCCCCAGTCAGTGAGAGGAGGCAGGAGCCCAAGGGTAGAAGCAAGGGGCCAAGGACAGGGACTAGACAGACATGTCAGCATGAGAAGGTGGCTCCAGGCAGGTGAGCGAAGCTGTGCAAGCTGCTGCGGCGCCATCAGGAGCTACCTCTCCAGCTGCCGGGATAGCAGGAGCTGAGCCGAGCCCTACTCACAAGGGACACTTCTCCACCATGTGCAGCAGCGAGGACAGTCCCGCCCCTCTCCTTGGAGCAGCCCCCCTAATTCTCTGCCAGAAGATGCCAAGCTTTGCAGAACAGCTGCACCATCTGAATGACCCCCTCTTGCCTTTCAGGTGCGACACTGTGCAGCCCAGCAGCAGCCTGCGCGTGCCCATCCCCTTCACTCCCACACAGGCAGGGACCAAGAGGCTAACCGTGCACCTCAGCTGCACCCAGATCCAGGACATCAAAGGCTACAGAAGTGTAAACATTGTGGCTGCCCAACCCCCAGCTTAATGCCGATGCTGCCCTCAGCTCCTTTCAGGCAAGCCGGCAAAAGCCCTCACCGCACACACTTTCCAATAAAGCCACATTTGAGCTGAGTGACTGAACTGCTGTGTGACTGCAATGGCCTGCATGACGCCCCATTCCCAAGCCCATACCCGGGACCTCAGTACACCTCAACTATTAAGGAAAAAGGCACTGCCCTGAAATGTGAAGGGGAATGTGCTGCATCCCTTAGGGCTGCACTCAGCTCCCATGGGGCCAGGGAGCCGCTGACCCAGCAAACAGCATTTTCCACTGCGTCCTCAGGGAGTGAGCTGGCCCAGCCAAAGCTGGCAGGGCAAGCCCACAAAGGATGCCAGGGCCCTTCCCCTCCGCACACCAAACCGTCTCCACACAAGAGGCACCCGCATGAACCCAGTTATATTTTATTGCTCTTTCTGCCTTCACGGCTAGCCCGAACATCAAGCAGGGACGAGACCCATCCGCAGCATCCATATACAACTCCACATTGTCCCGAGTCTAAGCTTTGCTTTGGCAGCTGCTAGAGAACGTCAGCGAGCCATCTTTGCTTTTGCAAAGTTCTTCGCCGTTGGAAAAGCTCCTCACTCCAAGCCCCACTCTCATCCCACTCCCTTTGCTGCAGGGAATGGCCAGATCCACCTGAGACCCTGACCACAGCATGTGGGGACGCAGGCATCAGAGTTCACCCTGTGTGAAGTCCTTGATTTTGTTCATGTTGTGATCTACTGCCCCAGTCAGAAACAGCACCCAGCCCTCCTCTGACGGGGGGCATGCATGGCTTGCCCTGCAGGAAAGGGGGAAAGCATCAGGAATGGCTTAGGGGGAGCCCTAGGCAATAGACCATCACGTGCTACTCAGCTGTCATGAGACGTGACTGGTGCAGCTCCCTCAAGCCCTCAGGGCTGGACAGAGCCAACTCCTACCTTGTCCACAACCATGGATTCATCTTTGAATACCTCCAGACATGCACACAGCCCTGCCCCACCACCCAGCTGTTACCTCTTCCACTCCCCCACGCTACTTGGTGATACCGGGGTTGTTCCGAAGACAGATACTTGCAATCCAAAAGTGCCCAGATAAGTCCCATCTTCCAGGGCTGACTTGCCCGCTTTCTAGACACTGTCAACCATCAGGAAAGGCACCCGTACACCCTGCTCTTGAGAGGGCCCCAAAAAACAAAAATCACACTCACCTTGCAATTTCTAGCATCTTTTTCAGGACAGAGGCCAGTTTAGCCGCCTAAAGAGAGACCGAAAGGAAAGCAACTGAGTCAGTCCAGCCTGTGTCTGACCCACCTGGCTTCAGGGGAAGGCACATGCTACCTCGCTCCAGCACAATTAGAGTAGGTTTAGTTCAGGGGTATCAAAAATACAGCCCATGGGGCAGAGCCCTATCATCTGGCCCCTAGTGCCGCCCCTCAAGAGCCGACCCACATGCTGCATGTGGTGCTGGCTCCAGCCAGCACGGGATGTGCACTGGGTCCAGCCCACAGGGTGGCCCTGCGCCACTGGTCTGGCCCATGGGGCCAGGTGAATTTGACACCCTGGTTTAGTTCACTAGAAGCCTTTAAATGCTATTTTGCATCTTTCTAATCTACTTGTTTCCAGCCATATATAGACCAAAACAACTCACAAGTAATTGAACAATCTAGCGAAAAAAGTGCATCATTCGCCATTTTAACATATGAAAGTAGGAATCCGCTTGGCAAACACAGAGCTATAGAACAGCTTAAGTGACCGCATCCAGCTCACCCCCCTGCTCAGCACCCTAACGAGAATCAACTTTTCTTTAGAAAAATAAAGAATACAGATGTGCAGACCAGATCAGATCTGGATGCCGGCTGGCTTGTTCAGATCAATCCCCTTGCTGCCACAGACACCTCTGAGCTGTACAGCTGGGATAAGGACCAGCAGGGCCTTTCGACCCCCCGCTCCAGATGGGCCATGGCCCTTTGAGGCAAGGACCAACAGTTTTCCTCAGGATGCCAAGGGGGCCCCACACCAACCAGCTCTCCTCAGCTAAGGGAGTTACTCTGTAGACCTGACAGCGCTGGCTCCCCCTTGGACATGCTCTGCTCTCCATGGGAGCCAGGCCAGGGCCTCTATACAGGAAGGCTGAAGAACAGCAGGACTTACATTGAGGCGCACAGCCAGCTGGTTCATGGGTGGATACATGCTCAGTGCCAGCTCGTCCACACTACGGCAGAACAGAAAGAGCAGTCACTACAGGAGGGGGACCCCCTGGCAGTGCCAGCAAGCACACAGCCCAAGGGGACACCAGCCACCTACTGAATCGCCTCTGAGAGCAAACTGGTGCTGCCAGGTTCAGCATGGGTTCTGCCTGAACACACTCTCCCTTGCCTTGCAGCCAGGGCATCACTCCTGTTCCCCAGGCTACTTCCTTGGAGCTCTCTCCTGCCCAGCTGGGATGACACCTGTAGCCCATCTCAGAGGTCCCGGGTCAAATGCCCCTACTCCCACCACCAGCTCAGAAGGCAATGCAACCCTTGTGAAGATGCTGCTTCTAGCACAGCACCCAGCAAGCCACAATGAAAGGGAAGGGAGGATTCACCTGGGGCTGATCTCGTTGGCAATGTCTGCAAGGTCATCCAGCTGCGCGACATGTTCCGGTGTGTCTGCTTTGCCGTGAGCCTTCACTGCACCCAAGACCTTCTTCAGGCAGGCTTTGGAGGCCTTCATCAGCCCCATGCAGGGGTTGAGCAGCTTCCGGTCTGCCTCGGACCAGTAGGTATCCCGATTGCCTCGAGAACCCAGCTCCTCATCCTCCATGATGTCCCCGTAGGGATCACCTCCTTCAACCTGAGCCTGAGGACACAAGCACGTCGGGATTCTGGAACCCACCATCTGCCCCAGGCATGACGAGCAATCCCCAGCACACCTAAGCTTCCCTCCGGATCCCCCAGCTCCCAGGTGTCCAAGGCCATGGCTGAGAAGGCTTCTCTCTAGGAGACTGATATAGAAGTTAGACCCTCCCCTCAAGGCTACCGAATGCCAAGAGCTTGCTGGTAAATCTGATGTCTTTTATTAGGCCAACTATTTTATTACTTAATTTAATAAAAGATATTGCATTCACCCAAAGAACCACGTCCAGCTATGTCCTTAGACCATCAGGGCTACAGCCAACACGCCTAAAACAAGAGCCTGCCAAACACCCCTCTTCCCACCAGCAAACAGCCCCTCAGGGAGAAGCCAGGGACGCGAGTTGCAGCAGCCCCATATCGAGCTAGAAACTGAACGCTTCACAGGCGCCCCCGCTGTGTGGGGCTGAACATCTCGGTCTGAGTCGAAACCAAAACACAGAAACCAACTGGACCGCTGTCCGGGGCAAACTCATTGCCTGCTGTCACAGCAGCACTACTGCAAAGCCCAGAGCTGACAGCTCTCTGTAGAGGGGAGTAAGGGCCTCTTACCTGCTCCATCTCCTTCAGGGCATCCTTGACCACTTCCAGATACGTGGCCACAACTGACAGGACGGCTGCCTGGTTATCTGCACGCAGAGGCCAGAGGGAGGTGAGCGGGCCGCGGGCTGTGCAGACCCCTGCCGCCTCCCCGGCTCGCACCGCGCTCCCCCGCCTCCCTGCAGTCGCTCAGAGCTGCAGCGTCCCCGCATCAGGCGACTCGGCTCGTGCGGCAGGGGCTGGCCTCCTAGGAGCCACCGGCTCCGCTCCGTCTCAGGGCTACCAGGGCCAGTGCTGCTGCGAGCAGAGCTCTCGCTACTTGCAGCGATGCCACCTACCTCGCGGCAGGCTGGACACCTGCTCGCACGCCTCCCACAC
>NW_005842875.1:170092-181158 GCF_000455745.1 Alligator sinensis
AGGTTGGGCTGCTTCAGCCTCTCCTCCAGCCGGTCGTACTTGGTAGGCAGCACCCTCCGCAGAACGGCCTTCCCTTCCAGCATGGCCTGCAGCCTGTGCCTGCTCGTTTCAATTTCACGCGCTGGGCCTTGGATTTTCTCCTTCACCTTCTCGATCTCCTCCAGCCGCTTTTTCACAATGGTGCCGTATCTCAAGTTCTTTCTAACTGGCGTCTGGCAGCTGGGACACACCTTCAGCTTGACGGCACTTTCGTCTTCGTCCATGTAATAGTCGAGACCTTGGGACTCAAAGATGTGGCCGCAGTCTTCCAGCTGCACAAAGCAGGCTTCCGGATCCTCCTCAAAGCCAAAAAATATCTGAGTGACTTCATCGTGGTCACACACAAGGCACTTTTCGGGGCAGGGTTCCCCACACAGCCCGATGCAGGGATGACCACAACGCAGCTTCTTACTGCACCGTACATCACAGCGGGGCCTGTTGCATGGCTCTGAGCAAAGCTGCGTGCACTGGTAGTGCTGGCACCGCCACTCGCACGGCTCCATGCATGGGATACACATCTCCCCACATTTCTTTTTACACTGACTGTGGACGCAGTGGTTCTGACATGCTTGCTGGCAGGGAGGGCACTCCCCAGTGCAAGGTTGCTGACACTTGTGGGAGCAAACGAGGAAGCGCTTGCAGGGGTTCTTGCACTGCTCGTGAAATCGCCCTTCATAGCAGGTGTTGCAGGAGCCCGGGCACACATGGCCACAGTCCAGCGTGGTCACACATTTCGCTTTACACTTCACAGGCATCCCATTTTCCATCTCTTCTGTGATCCAGCATTTCACCTGCTGGTCGTGGCCACATTTTAATGTGACCATCACCAGCTCAGGACACTGGGCAGTTCATTCCTGCCCACAGAGCTTGTTACATTTGTGCCCACATGTCAGATACTTCTGACAAGGCTCTTGACAAGAAAACTCACTTGCAGGGGTGGAGCAAGGAACCATCTGTGGGTGGCCGCATTTGGGGATAGTTTTCGGCACTTTCACCATGCATTCTTCACAGGGTTCAGAGCACAAATGGGGGCAACGGTGCCCATCTTTGCAGAGCACCTTCTGGCAGGGCTTCAGACACTGAAACTCCTTGTGCTGGATGTCATAGGGGTGACATGCCCGAGTGCAGACGTGTCCGCAACTCAGCCTGAACTCACAGGGGCGGCTGCAACCCCCTTCTGGAACTTGGCAGAAGTCTGCTGCTTTGGACACCAGGGTCCGAGTGTCAGGGTGGTTCTGGCAGCACAGTATCAGCGAGCGGCCGATCCGACCTTTCTCTCGGAGAGTGTGAATGATCTTGCTCCAGAGGGGGACCTTGCCGAGCATCCCCATGTTCCCAATGCAGTACAGCCCTTTCTTGGCTCTGGATAATGCCACGCAGATCCGGTTGGAAATCTGCAGGAATCCAGCTCTCTCTTCCCTGTTACTTCGCACAAGTGACAGCAAGATAATGTCGTTCTCCTCACCCTGGTACTTATCCACCACGTGAACTTTCACACCTGCAAAGGTTTTGGCAGGCATGAGCCTGCGCAAACAGAAAAGCTGCCCAGTGTAGGTGGTGAGGATGGTGATCTGAGAGGGCAGGTAGTCCTGGCACAGGAAGTACTTGCATAGCTCCACCACGAATTTGGCCTCGTGTGGGTTCTGATGGCTTTTCCCTTCCTGGATTTCCTCTTCAGGGAAGTCATGCTCCACAAAGAAGAGGTTAGATACAACCCCCTGAAATGAAGAGAGGGGGAAAGGTCACCAGAGAAAAGAAGAGTTCCTTCCAACATGGCAACCTTCCCTTTTGCATCTGTGGTTTCTCCCCTAAGACTTCAGGCATAGTTTACAGACTCCAGGGGGGGGGTGCAGTGCGGCAGAGCATCACACACCCAAGGCAAAGCCTCTGTCAGACATTTCCACAACATACCTAGCAAGAAAGAAAGACTTTCAGGTTGCAAGCCATGCCTCAGAGTCCTGATAGGACAGCACTGACAACTCAGAAATGCTGCACTATTTGGAAGAACCGAGTTCTCTCATCACCTGCAATATTCTTCACATTATCTAGAAGGGATGGGTGCTGGTGGATGTTTGCAGGCAGATGTTCCATACACTAAAGACAAGTTTTCCTTTGAGGGCAGGGGAATGGGTGGATGGACAGGCTTTATCACTTACAGATACCCAGCAGCTTGGGTGGAATGCACACGTGCACTTTCCAGTGACGTGTCTGTGTGGTACTTGCAGTCCACATAAGTCTTATCTCAGGGTCTGTGGCACTTTGGTTCTGAAATCCAAATAAGCTCATTCATTTAGAGGTGCGTTCCTCCTCCTTTCACCCTACTTTAGGGCCTGAGTATTTAAGGTCTTGTATTTTGTCTGAAGGAGGAAGGGATATCTGGCAGCCCTTTGCTTTTGTGCCAGCATAACTAGTTTGATGGAAAAGGGCAATACAGTGGATGCACTGGCTCATACTTCGGGCTGCACTTGTGGCATGCTTGCCAAAAAGGATGGCCACTACTGGCCTTCCCACACTGTTTCTTACCACTTTGTTCCACTGTTAGTCATCCTCACTGCTAAATATATCTGGTCTAATTTAAAATTTGCCTCAGTTCAGCATTGACCTGTTGGTTCTCATTTGTCTCTGCTACATTAAGGAATCCATGAGTGCCAGTATGTTCACCTCATGAAGTAAATACATAACAATCCAGTTGCTGATCTGTTTTCTAATAAGAAGATTAAGCTCCTAGGGTGCCTCGTTCTAGAAGTGTTTTTCGAGCCTCCAATCATCTATGCATCATTCTGCATCTTTCAGATCTTTGTCATCTTTCTTAGAAGGTTGCCGTAAGAACTGGATGCAGCACCATAGTCTGTCTTGTTGCTGCCACATACAGTTGCCTCCTATAGCACCTAATTCCCAAGTCAGCTGTCATACTTTTTAAAACAGACGAATTTAATGAGTGAGGCTGAGGCACTTCAGTATAACCCCAAAAAGCAACCAGGTATGATGGAGCTAAACAGAGGGTTCCAGTTACCAGTAGAAGGTTTGAGACACACTGGTTAGCACCAGCTGTGAATGTACCTTGATGTTCTCATAGGTGAGGACCGAGGGGTGGTTCTCCAGCTCCTGGTATATGTGAGGAGTAAGGAGCTGGGCAATCTCAGGGCGCATGCGGTGCTGAAATACAAAATTGTCAGGTCAGCACTGCCGGAGGAGCACAGCCAACTTCTCACGCTGGAGGGAACTGTGCCTCTCCCCTGCTAACCATCCCTGGCTTCACTGGGGAACAAGAACACACACAAGGCAACCACCATGACACAGAAACCTGGATTCACAAGGCCACCCCCTGCTCTGTCAGCCATTCCAGTCCAGTCAGCAGAAAGGGATCAGAAGTGTCTTCACAAAGGCTGTTTGCAAGGACTGCAGTAAATACGTTTGGTCATTTCAACCCAGGTCCCAGTGGACAAGTGTCCAGACTACAGTAAACTGCCAGCAATATCATCGAGATGAATCGGGCTCCACACTGGAAGTGCTGGGAGAGAGCAAGCACTGAATGGGTCTGGAAGGGAGCTTCTCCCAGGGGGATAGCTGGTTCTACCAGGTGCCGAGCCACCACGGTGGGCACAGGATAAGAACTTGAGCAAAAGAGGCTACGGCAGATCTACAGGAGACAGCATGGGGAAATTTGTGCTGGTGCCACCCGTGTGGTTAAAACTCCGGGATGGCCAGGCAGCTTTCACTGGCAGTAGCCAGCAAAGAACAGAGATTGTTACCACACCATTCCCCTGTACCAACGTCATTTAAAGCAGAGACAGAGCCTGGCAGCAGTGTCTTTGACATGGAGCCTACACCCATGAAGGGACACAGCAGCTGGATCGGACAGATCCCAAGACCCTTCTCAGGCACTAGGCAGCGCGTGCTTTTCTGACAGATTGTCCAGGGGGAAGATGCAAGGCCGAACTTCCAGAGGACTCCAACTCTGGGTTCCCACAGGGCACGAATGCAGCAAGAGGGGATGCTGGACCTGCTGCTCACCTGGTAATTCAGGCGAACAAAGGGGAGGCCAACCTTCACCAGCCGCTCGAAGAGGGACATCTCCAGATTGAAGTTCTTGGCCAAGTCATACACATTGGCGCTCGGCCGCAGCTGAAAGGGAAGAAGACTGTGATGAGGTCTTTTCCCAGCCCCACTTGCAAAACCTTCCTTTTCCCACACCTTTCTCTGCATCCTCCATCTGCCCCCGCAGTGGAGGGGCCAGTGCGCACTGGTGCAGTACCTGCTGGTGGTCTCCGATGAGGACAAGGTGCTGGCAGGCTTTGCTCAGCGTGGTGATCGTATGAGCCTCCAGCACCTCTGCTGCCTCTTCCACTATGACAATTCGAGGTTCCACTTTCTGCAAAATCTGGCGGTACTTGGCAGCACCTGGCAGTGGAAACAAGAGCATGGAGTTGACCGGGACCCCCCTGCAGCCAGTCAGTGGTCAAGTGCTCTAGAACTGCCCTTGTGAGGGGGCGGGGGGAGGAGACGCTCATCAGGCCCCAGTTCCCTTGTGTTCCTAGGAGAACAAGAGAGGCTCTCCAAGGGCCCAAATCCAAATAAACCTTTAGACTGGCATCCTGGACCATACCAAGGACAGTTCCCAGAACTGGTGGCAGGGAAGGGAACGAACACATGCACAGAGGTGTCCCTGGGACCCATGCCTCTCCCCTGCTCCCAGCCTCCTCAGCCCATGGAAGAGAAAGGGACTTAGCTAGCTCACGCTGCAAAGAGCCAGAGCACAAGGCTGGCACTGCCTCTTGTTTGTGGGCTGCCTGCAGTGGATATCACAGGCATAAGCTGTGGTCAGCCCCAGCCAGGAGGCCGGGAACTGTTGGGAAGCTCCTTCTTGAGGGCAAGACAGGATTTTCCTTGAGCCCGGCATTGTCAGACTCCCTCTCTGCTGGCTGCTAAGGAGGCTGCAGCCTGGGCGGGTTCTCTGCTCCACGTGAGCTGCCTCAGTGCTGGGCATCAAACCCTTCAGGGACCACGTCCTGGCAGGTGGGCCAGGAGGCAGAGCCAGCACATTTCCCACATTCCACTCACCTGTGGTTGTCATGCCCACAACCTGGGCCTCCTTGAGGATGCACAGGTCCTCCTGCAGCCGCAGCTCTGTCAGCCGCTCCGCTGCCACCTGGTACTGCCGCTCGTGCTGCAGGATTTGCCGCCGGATATCACCCTGGTACATCTGCAGCCAGAGCCTGGGGAGGGGCATGGGCACCATGAGAGAAGAGGGGCCGGGCAGGGGCCAGGGCACTCGCCTACCTTTTTGGGAGACCCAGGCCCAGGATTCTGCATGACCTTAAGTAAGCCGCCTAGCACTGGGCTCAGCTCCCTCTGTAACATTTCCACACCCAGCAGTGCTGATTCACTAGCTAAGACCCAGGGATTCCCAATAGGAATCCAGCATCAAACACATTCCGACTAGTTGTGGTCTCTCTGAGCATTTTGTAGTGGAAGAATTACTCTGTTGCTCCAGTAAAAAAAAAAAAAAAAAGAGTCAAAGCAAAGAGCTGGCACTTTCCGAGGGGACTTTGAGTCTTAACAGGTTTAAACCACTCACCGATGGAAGATGGGGGCAGAACAGGGAGTGCACCTCGAAACTGTCTGCTCCACAGACCCAGGAGTTTGGTTACCTGTAGAGCTGCCAGCGGGAGCCAAGGTCCAGCTGCCACAGATCCTGGATAGCCTCAGCCTGCTCCTCCGTCATCGTGCTCAGCTTATGAAGTTCAACCTTCATCTTATGTTTCATTTTCTTCCTCTGAGCTGGCTGCATCTGTGGAGAGCCCATCACACACCAACACTGGAGAGACTTCCCTGCACCCATGTGCCTTCACTCCCTGCTTGTCCAGAAACATCTGGCATGAAGGGCAGAAACAAGTGCCCACGTGCACCTGTGCAGTTACCTCCCACTCTCCTTCCTGCTGTGGCTGGGCTGCTCCCAGGCCCTGTTTCTCCAGCTTCATGGCCAGCAGGCGATTGGCCAGTTCCATGACTGCCCCATTTTCTTCTTCCTTCCTCCGCTGGGGCCGGGCTGCCTCCTCTTCCTCGATTACTCGGTCTGCCTGGATCAGGTCAGCTTCCTCTTCAATCTCCAGCAGCTCCTCTTGTACCTCTCCCTCCTCCTCCTCTTCCCCCTCCTGCTGGCCACCTGCAGGGGAGTCACCCAGTTACACGCACAGACACATCTGGCCACAGCTGGAGGGAGATGCAGGGATCCAGGATTCATAGCACCGCACACTCTCTTCTCCCCCTTGTACTGCATGCATCTCTCAAACCCCGATGGGTGGCAGCTGTCTCCCAAGCTCTACGCCTGCACACCCCCCCTGCAGAGGAGAAGTCTCTTACCTGTGGTTTCAGGCCCTGGGTTCTCTGCAGTATTCTGGGTGAAGGTATTGACACCAAGGCCCAGCCATTCCAAAATCATCGAGTGCCTTGAACCGAAGCAGTAAAACCACTCGTCCTCCTGGCGAGAGAGAAACAAGCCACCAGGCTGGTGAGCTCTGATGCCAAGTTCAAGACCATGCCAAATCTGCACCTGATTCTCTTCCATGCATGAATGTGGGCCAGACCCAGAGTGCAATGAAGGCTGCTGCCTGTGGTCTCAAGTGTGGCAACCCTGGCACATCTCTGGTGGCTTCAGGATCCTTCAGGAACAGATTTTTACTGACTACAGTGGGAAGGTTTTCTGTGATCTGTGCTTTATACAGTTAAAAAGGAACAGTTTGAAACCTAGGCAAGCAGTGAGCTAAAGGAAGTTTCTATTCCCCCAAACCTCAGAGGCTGCTGCTGGTTTTCTGGGGTCAGCCCTCACATTCTTCTTGCATCTATGCTATCAGATTCAGACAAGGAGGGTTTCTTTACGACTGCAAGGGCAAGGAACATGACTGATGCAGCCAGCTGAATTCTGCAGTGCAGGGATCCGGTCTATCCAGGGCACCAGCCAATTCACAAGCTCTTCACAGCACCTCCTTGCTGTCAGCTCCTACTCAGGCAGTGAAATCAATGTCTCATTCCCACAGAGCCCTGCTCTGGGGACGGTCGTGTCCCCCTGGTTGGTATCACTGCCCTGGGCACTGTGGATTACCTGGACAAGAGGTGTGGCCAGGCAGACATGGGGCAGGAGGGGCCTGGCCCCGAGGGAGGAAGCTCCTCTTACCGGCCCATTCGTCAGGCTGTCCCAGTGCTGCAGGGAGATGTATCTCTCCAGGTGGCGCTCGTGCAGCACGCCGTACGTTGTGCACTCCAGGTGCCTGGCTCCCTCGCGCAGCTCCTGCTCCGAATGCTTCATCTGGTTCGTGATCTGCCCAACACAAGACACAGGCTTTCAGGGGTACTGCGCTCCAGGAAGACAGAATCCAGGAACAGCAGAGGGAAAAGGAAAGGGCCGCACAGAAAACAAGAACAGGCAGATCAAGAGATGGGTGTCAGCACCAGCTGCAGACTGAAGGGCAGGTGAGGAGATGGCCTGGCAGAGCCAGCTCCATGGAGTGGTTTGCTGGGGGTCCCTTCCCTGATGGAGGCAGCCCTCTCCTAGGCGGCCTGGGTCCTGTACGTACGTCCACGTAGGCCCTGCGCAGGTGCGGTGGTAGATTGCGGCGGAAGTCACACTTTTTCCTCAGCTCCCGCAGCGTGAACTGCTTCAGGACCTCGCTGCTGCTTCTGCCCCCCACGCGCACGATCCCGTTCTTCTGGGACTTGTAGATCCCTGAGCACAAAAGGAACATGTCACTGGAGGGAAGCACAGCTCCCGCACCCCAGGGCACCTCCTCAGGGTTCAGCTCGGCTGGCTTGCAAAGGGGCCTTCGCACTGCACAGCAGTGAAGACTGGACCCAAGGCAACCACCAGAGTGAAAGGCTAGACAGCTCCAGCACAGAGCATGGGTCTGAGCTCCTCCCCATCCAAAAGGGCTTCCCTCCTCTACCACACAGACCCTCTAACCTTCCAGGAACTGGTCCAGGGCATGGTTGGTGTAGCAGACCACGAGGATGGGAGACTTCTGCCACACCTGCTCGTTGGTCAGGAAAGCCTGGACGATCTTCAAACCCACATAGGTCTTCCCTGCAGGACAAACCCAGAATCAGTCTGGAGGCCCAAGCCCCACGTGCCATCTCAGAACTGGGAGAACCATCAGGACATGTCGAGGGGCAGGAAATCTCTCCGAGCACCAGGTCTATCTGGAGTACTGTGTCCAGTTCTGGGAGCCGCACTTTAAGAGGGATGTGGACAGCATCGAGAGAGTCCAGAGGAGGGCCACTCGCATGATCAAGGGACAGCAGGGCAGGTCCTATGAGGAAAGGTTACGGGACCTGAACCTGTTCAGCCTCCAGAAGAGAAGGCTGAGGGGGGACCTTGTGGCCTGCTATAAACTAGTCAGGGGGGATCAACAGGCACTGGGGGAGTCCCTGTTCCCCCGGGCGCTGCCAGGAGTGACCAGGAATAACGGTCACAAGCTGGCGGAGGGAAGGTTTAAGTTGGACATCAGGAGGCGCTACTTCACAGTCAGGGCGGCCAGGGTCTGGAACCAGCTTCCAAGTGAGGTGGTGCAGGCTCCCACCCTGGGGGTTTTTAAGAGGAGGTTAGATGACCATCTTGCTGGGGTCGTTTGACCCCCAGTACTCTTTCCTGCCATGGCAGGGGTCGGACTAGATTATCTGCCCAGGTCCCTTCCGACCCTAGAAACTATGAAACTATCTATAAGATAGCAGCACAGTCCAGAGTACCGGGTGCTGCGCCAGGAGCCAGCTGATCTGGGTTTTACATGCTGACCTTCCCTGTCTGATCTCTGCAGAGAAAAGATACCTGGGGATGGACTGTCTCCTCCTGCGTGCACATACAGGCCTGGCAGGGTGCAGACCTACCTTACAGGAAGCCTCTGGGCATAACTGGGGCACACGTTATGCGATTCAGACTCAGGTGTTACACTAGTGGGCACCATAGAAAAACTTAGGCCATGACAGCAGGATCTAGTTTGAAACCTCTGCAGTCAGCGCTGCAGCGTATCGGGGCCAGAGAACCAGGAGCTGAAAGCCTAGTGTTAGGAAGGAAGCAACTGACAGCGCAGGGCTATGGTGCAAGACCCATGACAGCCCAGGATCCTAGGGGGTCCTTCTGCCCACAACACAAACCCTCTTGAAGGCTGTATTTGGCTTACGGCTAAATCCAGACTGGTGTTTCAGCTATTCACGCAGAACAGAGGATGGCCTGCGTTCCCCGTGACCCTGACTGCAGTGGAGCTACCCAGCACTGCGGGACACATCTGACAGACTCCAGCCACACAACAGGGGCCTGGAAGTACTATGTGGTCGCAGGGCAGCTGCCTGGCTGCCCTGACCCTCCCTGGATTGAGCAGAAAGGTGCTTGCACCATACCTGCCCATGAGCCAGGAGAGAGAGATCCAGGGCCAGCCCTTCCTTCCTAAGCAAGAGCAAGGCATGCAGCGTTCCCCCTCACTTGGATTATTCTCCACCTTGGGTTCATCAGGTGGGGCTTGTAAGAGGGGGGGCTTAAGGGAGTTTGCAAAAAGCCACCGAACAGCAGCTGTAAGCCAGCCTCTCTCACCAGTTCCAGGAGGCCCCTGGATAATGGCCAGCTCCTTGGTGAGCGCCAGCTGCAAGGCCTGCATCTGCGACTCGTCCAGCTTCAAGGCTTCCATGGAAGGCCACTGGCTGGGGTCGAGAACGTTCACCCTCTGTCTCCTCAAGCCCTCGGGGCTGGCCAGGCCCCTCTCTCCGTCTGGGGAGGGCTCCTCCATCAGAGGTGCGAGGTTGTAGGTGCTGCCCATTCTCAGGTACGCCGGCTCTCCCACGAGGGTGTCGCACTCCACGATGTACTTCTGAAAAGGGACGTCTTCTTCCTGGACCTCCTGCAGCCCCTCCAGCACGTGCCGGTAGGCTTCGAAGTAGGCTGTCGTCTCCACCATGAGAAAGGAGTCCGAGGGCTGGGCCTCTGCCAGCAGCGCCTGGCTGTGCCCGGTGAAGCACAGCTGTGCGATGCCCTTGGCCAGGTCGGTGCTGTCGCGGTTCGACACCGTGGCAAAGAGGAAGGTTTCGAAGTGGTCTTTGGACATGCAGACCAGGGAGCCGTAGAGCAGGCGCTTGGAGTTCTGCCACCGCACGAACTTCAGCGGCTTGGTGTCAAACTGGACCTTGTAGACGATGCCGGAGGAGGAGCAGAGCGGAGTGATGATCCGTGTGTCGAAGTAGATCCTGATGTCGTCGAACCTCCTCTTCCTCAAGCCTTTGTCTTCGAAGCTCTGCAGAAGCTCCAGGATGCCTTCCCTCAGAGGCCTGACAAAGTCCTCTCTCAGGAGCCGGAAATGCGTGTCCAGGTAAACGCCGGTGCTCTCGTACCTCCCAGACACGATGTTGGGGCGAAGAAAGGGCTTCTCGTCCCGGTGGACCTCGTTGTAGGTGGGGTAGACGGTCATGGCGCGGTAGGAGTCCTCCTGCCCGCCAGGCTGGGGCTGCAGCAGCGTGTAGCTGTCGGTCCGCAGGGTGCCCTCGCGCTTCTTCTCCTGCAGGTGCTGGATCAGGGCCTGGACTTTCTCCAAGCTCCTCTCCGTCTGCTCCGCGATGTCCACGCCGGAGGCTCTCAGCACGTTGATGGAGGCTGGCAGGATGGACATCAGCACGGAGATGTTCTGCACGGAGCTGGCCGGGAAGATGCTCACCAGGTCCTGGAGGAGCGCGACGATGTTGCCGACGTGCCCCGGGTACTGCTGCCGCAGGGCGGGCGCGGGCTCCGTCATCATGTCGGCCGCGTACTGAGGCAGGCAGACCTTGAGGAAGTTGGACTCCTTGACCAGCCCCAGCAGCTGCTGCACGCTCTGCCGGTCCATGCGGGAGCTGCACGCCTTGCGCAGCACCTGGCACAGCAGCTCCAGGAAGCTGGGCCACATGGCCACCTGCGCCAGCAGCTCCCGGAGCCCCGAGCTGGACACCAGCGTGATGACCACCTCCGACGCGTCTCTGTGCAGGAGGCTCTCCAGGAACTTGTAGCCGATCCGCCG
>NW_005842875.1:182190-191294 GCF_000455745.1 Alligator sinensis
GGGGGCGGCGTGGGGGCCTGGGCCGAGGCGCTGCGGCAGCTCAAGGGGAAGGTGAGTGTGGCCCGGGGCCGGTCCCCTCCTTCCCGCAGCGAGGAAGGAGCGAGCAAGGGCGCCGCGTGCCGGGGCGGGAGGGAGGCTCCTTTTCTCGGGGGCCAGTTCAGCCCGGGGGCCCTGGTCGCTTTGATGCAAGTTGTCTCCCGGACCGAGCCTGACCCTGTTGCCTCCTTCCTGGGCGCCCGACGACCTGCAGGCCAGGCCATGCAGGGCTCTGTAGCTTTCCCTAATTCTTTGCCTTTCCCTGCCCAGCGAGCAGCCACGACGCTGGATGAGAAGATTGAAAAAGTGAGAAGGAAAAGGAAAGCCCAGGTCAGTGGTGCTCAGCAGCCTGGAAGAAAACCGCCTTCCTAGTGCTTCTCACCGTGAGAGAGGCGTAGGGCAGGGGCAGAGAACAGGACTCTGCTTTTCTTACTCTTCCCGCTCCCATAGAGGTTTACCTTTGAAACATGGTTGGAGGGTGGCTGGAGCCGTGTTTACACCCTTCAGGTCACAGATTCCCTGTCTCCATTTAGGAAAGAGATGCAAAACGAGTAAAGACAAAGGAGGAGGACACGGGGGCGGAAAAGGAAGATGAAAATAAAGAACGAGAGAGTGAAGCAAGCAGGGAGGAGGAGGGGGAGGATGTGGATGTGGAGTCCCAGTATTCCTCAGCTGACGAGAGCATCTTCACACAAGCAGGTACTAGGAGGGAGCCGTAGTCGGTGCCTCCTCTCTCGACGAGCCCCCAGCGCTTCCTCGTGGTCTGTGCTTCTGTCGCGGGGAAAGGACCTTGCTTGATATTCCACTTCCAGCCTGCCTTGGCGTCGCCCTCCTGGGACATGCACTTGGTGCCGGCTTGGCTGGAGCTGTTCTCAGTCAACACTTGAGGCTCAGCGCTTTTCCTTCTCTGCAGATACCCTCAAGGTGAAAGAGCGGAAGAGAAAGGGGAAGGGAGAAGCGGTGGTAAGTATCAGGGTGAGGGGGAAAGAATGATACTGTTCAGCACCTTTCCTCCCAAGGAATCCAACCTCAGCACCAGCGAGAGCAGGTAGGCAGGGGCTGTGTGTGCTGCGTCTTGTTTCGAGTCTTCCTCTCTGTTTTTGTTTCTCCAGGAAACAGAGAGATTTTTTGAAGATGCATCTCACTATGACGACAGCTTGTCGTTCCAGGACATGAACCTCTCTCGCCCGCTGCTAAAGGTATTGCACTGTTTCAGCCTCTGCACAATGTCGTAGGGAACACGGAAGATTTCACAGCTGCTCCTGCTAGGAGAGAGGCTGTGTGGGAACCCCCAGTCCCAGTCTCTCCCTGCCAGGCAGGGGCTGTAGGGGATGGCATGAGAGTACCAGCCCTCCCGGAGACGTTGTCTCCTGCATCCTGCTTGAGCTGCACGTGAGATTTCCTGTTCCTTGGTCAGATGCCTAGCTTTTCTTTCTCCTTGGCAGGCAATCACAGCACTTGGCTTCAGGCAGCCAACCCCAGTCCAGAAAGCCTGTATCCCAGTAGGCCTGTTGGGGAAGGATATTTGCGCCTGTGCTGCCACGGGGACAGGTAGGGGCCTGGGAGAGAGGGAAGGAGGCTGCTCTGGGTGGTAGTAGTTAGATCCTTGGGGTTGGCTGATTGCTGGTGCTCTCTGTTTTGCAGGTAAAACAGCTGCCTTCATCTTGCCTGTGCTGGAGCGCTTGATCTATAAGCCTCGTCAGGCTCCTGTGACCCGGGTGCTGGTTCTGGTGCCAACCCGGGAGCTGGGTATTCAGGTGCACTCTGTCACCAAAGAGCTGGCACAGTTCAGCAGCATCACAACCTGCCTTACTGTGGGTGAGTATTTATTATCCTTGGGCCTGGGAGTTTTAGCTGTCGGGGCTACACTTAACATTAATGCAAGCGGGTGAGACGAGCATCTTGGGAATCCTGCGATTGAAGCTGCTTGGGCTGCAGGGCTCCAGGCTAGAGCCGCGTCTGCTGGGCAGGAAGGGGAGGAGGTCTCTCCTGGGGATTTCCAAGTTTCCCACTGAGAGGCATCCTTCACCTGGTGGAGGTGAGTTTGGGGCTTCTGTCCTTGCCCTACTCCACAGCTCATGGTCCATGGCGGGGGATTTCACCTCACAGGTGGCTTGGATGTAAAGACTCAGGAGGCAGCGCTGCGCTCCGGGCCAGACGTTCTCATTGCCACACCCGGGCGTCTGATCGATCATCTCCACAACTGTCCATCCTTCCATCTGAGTAGCATTGAGGTGCTCATCTTGGATGAGGCTGACAGGTAAGCTGGGCTGGGGTGGTGCAGGCCTGGCTCTGCCACGTCCATTCCCAGCAAGTGCATCCTGCCCAAGCAATGGGGCTTCCAGCATCACAGGGGAGCAGTGTGTGCCTGGTCCTGATGGGGAGGCCAGCATTGCTCCAGCTGCCGCACCGCACTGCTTCTCTCCTCTCCAGAATGCTGGATGAGTACTTCGAGGAGCAGATGAAGGAAATAATCCGTCTCT
This sequence comes from Alligator sinensis, assembly GCF_000455745.1. Lineage (NCBI taxonomy): Eukaryota > Metazoa > Chordata > Crocodylia > Alligatoridae > Alligator > Alligator sinensis. Next base: position 184,710 of record NW_005842875.1, read on the forward strand.
GCTCCCACCACCGGCAGACTATGCTCTTCTCCGCTACCATGACAGACGAGGTAAGAAAAGGCCCTTGGGCGGGCTGCCAGGTGGCCTGGACAGCCCAGGCCAGAAGCTGTGGTGAGCAGTCGGCTCCTCCTTCCTGACTGTAGTGACACGTCTCCACTCCGCTTCGGCAGGTGAAGGATTTGGCTTCTGTGTCCCTGAAGAATCCTGTCCGGATCTTTGTGAACAGCAACACGGAAGTGGCTCCCTTCCTGCGGCAAGAATTCATCCGCATCCGACCCAACCGAGAAGGGGACCGTGAAGCCATTGTGTCAGGTGGGTGAGCCCTTGTGGGTGGTGGGCGAGTTGAAGTCCACGGTTTGCAAAGGGCAGAGCTGACTAGCCTCTGTCTTCCAGCTTTGCTGACGCGAACCTTCCCCGACCACGTGATGCTTTTCACCCAGACCAAGAAGCAGGCTCACCGGCTGCACATCCTGCTGGGGCTGATGGGCCTGCAGGTCGGGGAGCTGCATGGCAACTTGTCTCAGACGCAGCGTCTGGAGGCCCTAAGGTAGGGTGTCATGGGCAGCTGGAAGGAGGAGGGGTGGTGGGCAGGAGGCAGCTGTGTGACAGCCTGTGCTCTGCCTGTGTTAAGGCGCTTTAAGGATGAGCAGATCGACATCCTGGTGGCCACAGATGTTGCAGCACGAGGACTGGACATTGAGGGTGTCAAAACAGTGAGTGTCTGCGAGTCTCTGTTTCTCCAGAGCTGCAGAAGCTTGCCCCGGCTAACTCATCTCTCCTATCCAGGTGATTAACTTCACGATGCCCAACACTGTAAAGCACTACGTGCACCGTGTGGGGAGGACAGCGCGGGCGGGCCGAGCCGGGCGCTCCGTCTCGCTGGTGGGTGAGGAGGAACGCAAGATGCTGAAGGAGATTGTGAAGACGGCCAAGACGCCAGTGAAGGCCAGAATCCTCCCCCAGGGTTGGTGCCTTGCCAAGGTGGAGGGAGTGAACAGGGAGCTCAGGGTACAAACAGGCTAGACAGAGGGTAGGGGGAGGTGGTGAATAGCAGGCATGAGCCATGTCTTAAGCTGGCTCTTGCTAGAGGGTGCAGGCAGGAAGACCTGGTGGGTGGCAGATTAAAAACATGCTAGATGCGTAGCAAGGGTGTGAGGTGGTGAGTGCAGGTGGGTGTCGCTTGAGCTGCGTTTCAGGCCAGCTCTTGCTGGGTGGTTCCAGATGTGATCCTGAAGTTCCGGGAAAAGATCGAGACCCTGGAGAAGGATGTGTATGCGGTGCTGCGCCTGGAGCGTGAGGAGCGTGAGATGCAGCAGTCAGAGGCTCAAGTAAGCACGCAGGGATCTGCTGGGGGTTGGGGCACCCAGGAAGGTGGAGTTCAGTTCCAGTCTCCTGGCCCAACTGCTCCATGGAGCTGGGAAGGCCGTGACCTCCTGTTGGCTCGGTGTGTCCTCGGCAGTCACCTGGTGCTGTGACCTGGCTCCTGGCTCCACGTAGTGCAGCCCCCAGGCGCTGTACTGGAATGAGAATAGCTTCCCAGTTCAGCTGAGCGATTGAGCTCAATCCTACTTGGGAACATCCCACAGATTAACAAGGCTAAGCAGCAACTGGAGAAGGCAAACCAGGAGAAGGCAGACAAGGAGCCTGAGCGGAGCTGGTTTCAGACTCGAGAGGAGAGGAAGAAAGAGAAACGTGAGTCAGGAACTGAGGGTGCTTAGGCTTGGGGCCTATGGCCTGTTCCTGCTGCGTATTTCTTCTGGACTTCCACTTATTTTTTCACTCTGTCTGTCTTCAGTGGCTAAAGCCCTTCAGGAGTTTGACCTGGCACTGAGAGGCAAGAAGAAAAGGAAGAAGTTTATGCAGGACACACAGAAGAAAAGCGAGATGACGGTGAGCAGAGAGGCAGGGGGCTGAGTTGGGGTGGCTTGGTGTGCGCCCTGCCCCAGGATGGGAGTCGATGACTGTCCATCTCTTGCAGCCAGAGGAGAGGTCGCAGTTTGAAATCCTGAAGTCACAGATGTACGCAGAGCGAGTGGCAAAGAGGGCCCGCAGAGGGAAGCGAGCCCGAGCCCTGCCAGAGGAGCAGCCCTTGGCAGCAACAGGTGAGGAGAGAGCTGCTACTTTTCTGCAGAGACAGCTCAGGAGACATCCCCTTTGCTGGGTCCTTATAGCTGTACATGGGGTGTGCACGCTGGCTCTGGGCAGCAGGGCTCCTTGTGCTTGTGGGTGTAGGCTAAGGCCATGCCAGTTGTTTGGGTGGGTGCAGTGTAACTGGCCACGCTCAGTCTGCAGTGCCACGCAGTGGGGGCCTGGAGGTGGGAGGAAGAGCTTGTGTCTTGGTGGCTATGCAGATTTTGGGGTGCCTGGCCTTGCCTTCCCATGGCAATGCAAGTCACGCCCTGGGCCTGGTAACGGGCCAGCATTGTGCCCCTCTGCGCCGCCTGGCTGACTTTTCTTCCTGTTGCTGTTTCTCTCTCAGGCCCCAAACAGAAGAAGAAGTCATCTGTATTCGACGAGGAGCTCACTAACACCAGCAGGAAGGCCCTGAAGCAGTATCGTGCTGGGTAACTCTGCTCTAGGGCATGCACAGCCCTAGAGGCAGGGGACACCATTCCCCAGAGAGCCCGCCCCCCTCTCCCTTCTCTGAAGGGCACCAGGGAGTGCTGGGAGTTGCTCCACCTCCCCATGGTACCTCATGGGGGACAGTGAGCACCTCTGCTCAGCAGGCCCCTGCCACATCTGTAAAGCCCTTCGAGGAATGAGGGGGTGGGTGGGAAACCCCACCTTTGCCAGGGAACAGGACAGTAGCAGAGGGTGAGCAAGGGGCATGACTGGCTGCTTATGGCAGGTGAAATGTGGACCCTCTGGGTGGTAACTGAGCTGTGCCATGGGCTGGGGCTGCGCTTTACCTTATGGTGCTCTCCTTGCAGGCCCTCGTTTGAAGAGCGGAAGCGGCTGGGCCTTGCCCATCGCAGAAAAGGAGGAAACTTCAAATCCAAGTCCAGGTGAGGGCACCATTGCGTGTGTTCTCAAGGCTTCCCATCCCATGTTGTCTTCATCTTCCTTCCCCTATCAGCCTGTTAAAGGGCCACAGCAGAGGAGCATCTTTTGTGCTTAAGCTGGGACAGAGCCAGCCCTGCTGCTCTAGGGTGAGAGGCCCCCAGCTGAGGAGCAGCTGCAAACAGTACCTTCAGTAGCATGCTGCTCCTCGGCAGGCGGTTGGTGCTTGCACCCACGGGGACAAGGGCTGCTCTGTGAGATGCGACTTCAGCATCGGTCCTTCTGCAGGTACAAGAGGAAGTGACAGATGTTCTGTTGAGAGCATTACCTGGGATATGCTGCCACAGGAGACAGTGGGCCTCACCATCAAGAATCCTGCTTCCCTTCGTGATGGCGGAAGTCACGCAGCCTCTCTTCTGGGCTGAACTTCATGTGCTGTAACTGTAGGAGCACCTGGTGAAGAGCCCCAGGGGAAAACTGTATCTTCTGCAGCCATACAGTAAAGGGTCAACCTCTCTATGCTGGTGATAGTCTGCTGTGCTTGTCTGTAACAGCTGCTAGTCTGAGACTGGGCCTAAAGCAAAACCGTTCAAGATGCCCCTGACCTAGCTGCAGCAATCCTGTTGTCCTGCAGGTAATAGTTTGGTAGCAGCTCCACAAACAGGCAGATCTCTGCCTCTGGTTTCCATCTTTGGTAAGGCACCTACTGTCAACCTCTGCCCAGCAGCAGCGGCTGCATCTACAGTGTAGTAAGAAGGGTCTTACAGGTGAGCCATGCCTGAGACTGGCCTTCTTGTAGTGTTACTGCAGCAGAGGAGAGTGCCTGCTGCTCAAGGGCCTTTCTTACACAGAGAAGGGCAGTGAGCCTCTTCCTCCTGCCTGGAAGCAGGTCATAGGCCCTGGGGTATTGCAGAGATAAGTGAGCTTGCAACCTGATGCATGTGTATGGAGGAGAGGTGGGGGTTGAAAAGGGAGTGAGCAGTTCAAGGGCTATGTGTTTGCCCAGCCTGCTCATCTCGCAGTGTGGTGATTGAAGGGTGCAGGGTAGAATGGGAGCCTCCCCATTCATGCTGCCTCCTTAGCTGCTTGGCATAGGAGACAGCCCTCTCCGGGGCACCGAGTTCCCTTATCACTTGTGTGAAGTAGAAGCAGGGCCATTTCTGTTGGCACTCTGAGCTGCAGGACAAGTTGATCTGACTGCTGTTCCCGCTGTTCAAGCTGTCACTCTAGTTGCAGACCATTCAGGTCTCTCTTAAACACCCCATGCTATAAGGCCTCCCCTCCCCCAGGGGAGAACTGTACAACAGGCTGCAGAATGCTTGCTCAGCTCCCATACAGTCTGCATTCCCTCGCTAGGGAACACCCCACTCCAAGAGAAAGACACTGCCCAGCCATTAGAAAGTTTCCTACTTTATTAAAAAGGGACAAATCTTACAGCCGCTAAATAGGAAATATACACAGTGAAACGCAGACACAGTTGGGCAGGAGCAGCCAGCGACAGGTTCTGTTCACTTAACGCCAACACAGCACATCTTAGGGTCGGGGTGGGCGCATGCCAGGAGGAGGGGGACCTGGACACAGGGAAAAAGAGCCTGGTTTAAAAGTCTACTCATAACAACACATCTGAGGCACAATGGCAGCCACCAGGCTAGTCTCCAGTACTGGGGCTCTCCTATAATACTTCCTCCAGGAGGCCTAGACTCCTTGTGGCAAGCCTGAGAGCAGCCTCCCAGGTGCCCGACCAGGAGAACATGGCTCTGGTCTGCTGCACTGGGCTGAAACAATGCATTTGCCTAGAGCCATGCTGCTTCAGCACACAGTCAAAATATGCTCCCCACCTTCCAGAGCCAAGGTGAGACTCCTCCACTCACCTCTCATGCCAGGGGGAGGCAGATGACCCCTCCACTCACCTCTCATGCCAGGGGGAGGCGGTCTCATTCCTGGGGGAGGCATCCCCATTGGTGCCCCTCGGCCAGGTGGCATTCCCATAGGTGGACCCATGGGCGGTCTCATGCCAGGAGGTGGCCCCATCATTCCTACAAGGACAGAAGGGGTCAGTCCCAGGCCTTGGGTCGGGCTAGCCAGCAGGGACCAGCACAGAATTGCAGGCCAACATGGAGGGTATGTACCCTACCCAGCCCCCAACACGTTTTGCTTGATGGTTGCTCCTTTCCTAGATGAGATGTGTAGTCCCAGCTGGACTTCAGAGTAATCCTGCTTAACACCAACTCATCACTGGGTTCAGATGAGGTTGCAATTCATCACCAGTCCAGCCAAGCACCACAGGTCCTGTATTGCCCCAGACTTTAAGCAGAGTAGTTCCTTACCCGGAGGAGGTGCTCCTCTGCTCATGGGTGGTGGAGGCCCCCCACGGCCTGGTGTGTACTGCGTAGGGGCTCCTGCTATGCGAGCAGTGGCCGCAGCAGCAGCTGCAGCAACTGTTCCACGGCCCTGGGGCGTCATCACCTGTAACCGAAAGAAAAGACTTCACGGAAATGCTCCGCGGGGCGCTGCCCCGACTGCCAGCAGGGTGCGAGATGAACGTCACCTCTGCTCACTGCTTGGATGCAGTGCCCCGTCTCCCACCTGCATACGGGGTCACGGGTCCCTACAGACGACTGGTGGTTGTGGGGGTACAGAGTGAAACTAAATTAGTTTTGTGCAGAAAGCTGCACCCTCCTTCAACGCGTGCTCTGCGTGTGTGGGGGGGCCTGGGATGAAGCACCGCTGCCCAAGAGCTTAGCTAACAGCTACTGCGAACCACGGCAGCCTGGTGCCACCTGGTCCTCGGGGCACGCCACAGCTAAGCACCGGGCGTCTCAGCAGAAGGTGGAGCCCCAGCATCTCACCTGCTGGGACGGTCCTCCCACTCCCCGAACAGGGCCGGCCAGCCCTGCTGGAGCCTGGGGCATGGGGGCCCCGGCCGGCACTCCTCTCCCAGCTGCCCTCCCCACGCCGGGTCCTCCTGCAGCTCCGGCCAGGGGCACACGGGCGATGCCAGTCTGAAAAACCAGGAGGAACAATCAATGTGGCGAACAGCCCAGGGACCCCGGGGGCTCAGCGGCCCGCCGGCCTCCCGGGGCCAGAGAGGGGAGACCGCGCAGCCCGAGGGGAGCGGGCTCGCGGCCAGGACGTGGCCCCCCGCTCCTCACGTCTTTGGGGGGCGGCCCCTCCACCGTCATGGACACCAGGTTCTCTCCCCGCAGCAGCACCAGCCCCAGGACGCGCTTCTCCTCCCGCTCCGGCTGCTTCGAGTTCTTGGGCCTGGGGGGAGGGGGGCGGCGTGAGGCCCCGGGCAGCCCCTCCCCCCGGGCAGCCCCTCCCCCGCGCCCGGCCCGGCCCCCCCTCACTTGATCTTGCGGAACTCGTCGCAGTCGCACAGGATGAGGTTCATGTGCTTGTCGAAGGCCTTGAAGGTGCCGATGAAGACGCGCCCGTCCTGCAGGATGCAGCGCATGCGGTAGTCGATGTGCTGCAGCATCTTGCTGCTCTTCCCCACCGTCTGCGGGACCAAGCGAACCGGCGTGAGCCCGAACCCAGCCCAGCCCCGCTGGCCCCCGGCCCGGCCCGGCGCGGCGCGGCGCT
>NW_005842875.1:192317-217818 GCF_000455745.1 Alligator sinensis
GGGGCCGTCCTAGGGGCAGGGCAGGTGGTGCCCGTGCCACGCGCAGCGCAGCGCAGCACCAGCGCCCGAGGGCTCGGGGCAGCGACGGCTGTGTGCTCGTGGCGCGGTCCCGCGCCTCACCTGTGCTCGTGCTCATGCTTTTCACGCGCGGTTCTTCTGAAAGGGGAAACGGGTGCCAGCGGTTTAGTGAGGCTCACCTCGCCCTGCGCTGCAGGGCTGTGCTTGGCTTCTGCACCGCACGCGCAGCGCAGCGCAGCACCAGCGCCCGAGGGCTCGGGGCAGCGACGGCTGTGTGCTCGTGGCGCGGTCCCGCGCCTCACCTGTGCTCGTGCTCATGCTTTTCACGCGCGGTTCTTCTGAAAGGGGAAACGGGTGCCAGCGGTTTAGTGAGGCTCACCTCGCCCTGCGCTGCAGGGCTGTGCTTGGCTTCTGCACCGCTGCTGCTGCTGCCTTGTGGAGCAGGAGGCCTATTTATAACTGCAAATTTCCCCTTCGTACCAAATCGCTTCGTGTTGGGCCGCACTTCCCTTTCTCACTCGGCCAGGGCTGTGTCCTGGTAGAAGAGGAGGCAGATCCCCCCCCAGGAGAGGTGCTGCCCAGAGCTTCCTGGGCATCTTGCCGCCGGGCGCTGAGTAAACCTGGTAACATCCTCCTTGTCTCTGCATCCTGCCGTGGGCTTTGTGCCTCACAACCTATGAACCCTGGAGGCACCATCCTTGCTGGCAAGGGAATTTCTCAGGCAGGATTGTGACTACGCTGGAAGGGGATTGAGACGGCAGATCTCCGCTCCGGCTGCAGCGCAGGGAAGGGTGGTGGGAGGCAGCTGCAAACACCCGATCGGGCAGCTCCCTGGAAATCCTAGCTCGTCCCCTGTGTTCCTCGTCTCGTGCTCTCAGACCAGCAGGCCTCGTGGCCAGGATGCATTCCAGCTAAATTAATTGCAGGTGCAAGAATTGGAACTTGCGCATAGCAATTCAGACAGTCAGGGAAACTCTCTGAGCCTGCTTTGCCCCTCTGGCCACAGGCCTTGCGTGCCTTCATCCTCAGAGATGCAGAGGCGGGAGGGGGAGGTGTTGGGGAGAGTGGGCCCCATGTAGTCATCTGCTTGTGGGAAATTTCCTGTGCAGGTAGCGCAGGCCATGGTCAGCGGAGCTCTTGGTCCTGCCTTTGTGCTCATTCCTCATGACCAAGAGCTCCTAGCTACTGAATGGGGAGCAGGGTGGGAAGGTCCCATGCTAGCTGGAACCCGTCTGCCTATGGCTGACCTCTGTTACGTTGCCCTGCCCCTGGGCTTCGCGGGCTTGGAGCAGTTGGCGGCCACGCACTGTCCCTGGGGGTCTGTAGGGTGGGGCCGCGGCTTGTGCGTTCTTTCTTTGGCAATCCCTCGCAGTCGAGGATTATTTTCTTCCATGGTCTTATCTGTGGGTATGAATATGGCTGACAAGGCCAACCCGGGACCGACAGACTCTGTTTCAACTGAGGCGGGTGTTTCCGTACAGGGTGGATGGATCTGGATTCTTGTTTTTGTTGTTTCTGTTGCTCCTGCTTTTCCATCTCCTGTTGTCATCTTAAAGTTTCAGAGTACTGAGATCCTTGCAGCAGACTTCCTCCATCTGGGGAGGTCCTGGGTGATGGTCTCCCACGAGTTGACATCAATGTTGCATTTTTTTTTAAGCTGGCCTTGAGGACATCCCTGAAGTGCTTTCTCTGCCCTCCTCTTGAGCGTACACCTTGGCTGAGCTAGGAGAATAAAACTTGGCTGGGAATCTGAAGTTGGACATCTGGATGACGTGGCCAGCCCAGCGAAGTTGATGTCAGATGATCATTGCCTCGACTTGCTTGCAAGAGGACGCTAATGTTGGTGCATCTATGTTCCCACTGGATTTGAAGGATCTTTTGCAGGCAGTGCTGATGGCACTTCTCCAGTGACTTGAGGGGTCTCCTGTACGCTGTCCACATCTCAGCTCCATGCAGTAAGGTGGGGGATCACAACTGCTTGATAAATCAAGAGCTTGGTTTTGGATCTCATGTTGTGATCTTTGAACACTTGAAGAAATGAACATTTCTTCAGGCATCCAAAGGCTGCACTTGCACTTTTAAGGCGATGTTGGATTTCTTTGTTGATGTCGGTTTTCTGTGAAAGATGGCTTCTGAGGTCCAGGAAATACTCAACTTTCTCCAGAGTCTCACTGTGGACCTGGATTACCAGAGATGGGGGACTGTTCGTTAGGAGCTTGTTGGTGGAGGACCTTAGTCTTCTGAATGTTAAGTGTCAGTCCTATTTGCTTGTCTGCCTCGGTAAAGATGATGACAATTGCCTGAAGGTCTGCTTCTGAGTGAGCACGCACTGCAGCATCAGCGGTGTACTGGAGCTTGGTGATTGAGGTCAGGGTGGTCTTGGTTTTGGCTCAGTCAGCTGAGATTAAGCAGTTTATCATCCATTCAGCAGTTCAGCTCCCCTCCAACTGGAAGCCTATTGGTGGTCAGATGTAGCATTGCAGTAAGAAATATTGAGAAGGGTGTTGGAGTGATGATGCAGCCTTGCTTAACTCCCATCTTAACTTCAAAGGGATCTGTGATAGATTTGTTATGGAGAACTACCACTCATGTACTGTCATGGATCAGGCAACAAGTGGTGATGAATTTCTGTGGGCATCTGTACTTCAAAAGGATCCTCCACAGTGCTTCTCAGTCGACAGAGTTGAAGGCTTTCATGAGGTCAAAGAAAGGCCATGCAGAGAGGTTTATGTTCCCAGCATTTCTCCTGCAGCTGGCAAGCTGTGAAGATCATGTCAGTTGTGCCTCTTGATGCCCTAAACCCTGAGGATCCACTGATACTCTGAGAGGAGCTCTTCAGCAAGTGGAAAGAGATGGTTCAGGCGGGTTCCCACAATGATCTTTCCTGTAGTGAACATCAAGGCAATCCCTCTGTAGTTCCCACAGTCAGACTTGTCTCCTTTCTTGAAGATTGTCACTATTCCTGAGGTCAGCTGGGATTTCCTCATAGTTTCAGATCCTTAAGATAAGGGCATGGAGCTGTGATGCAAGCACCTCTCCCCCCTGCTTGAAGATTTCCACAGATGCCTTGTTGTTCTTCATCTGCTTGATAGCTTTCCTCACCTTGCCAAGGGTAGGAGGGATTCTGAGAGCGCCTCTGAGTGGGTGTTGCAGGATTGAGGTGAGAAGACTCTCGTCAACTACAGTGTCTTGATTGAGAAGGTGTTCAAAATGCTCCTTCCACCAGACATTGATGGCTTCCTTTTCCTTGATCAGGTCTCCTCCATCCTTAGGTCTCAGGGGGGGTCAGTCCCTGAGTGCTCCGACCATAGATGGCTTTGGCATTGAAAAGACTGTGGTTGTCAGTGAGATACGTAGAATCTCCTTCACCTTGTCTTTGCACCATCTGTTCCTCAAATCGTGGGTCCTTCTTTGGACCTCTGCTTGGCTTGTTGAAGATTCAGTTTATTTTGCTTGGAGTTGGTGTCATTCTGCCAAGTACAAACAGCCTTCCACTTGTGATCAATCAACTCTTGGATCTCCCAGTCATTCTCACCAAACTGGTTTTGATGCTTTCTGGTGGAGAATCCGATTGTCGCTTTGCAGGTGCTGATGATGGTGGATGTGAAGGCACCCCAAGTGCTGCCGACATTCTCCCATTGTTGTTGACTGGAATTTGCCAGTTTTTCTTTGAGGCACTGGTGGAAGGGGTCTTGCTTGATTGGGTCCCTGAATCCTTCAACACTGATCTTCTGCTTCTGCTGCAGCCACCACTTGGGAGCCAGTTTGAGTGACAAAACTGAGCAGATGAGTCGGTGATGGGTCCAGCAATCGTCATCTCCTACCATAGCTCAGGTGATGCAGGCACCTTTGCAATCCTGGGCACAAACAGTGACGTCCTCAAGCAAGTGCCAATGCTTAGATCATGGGTGTTGCCATGATGTCTTGTGCCTGTTCGTGGTGGAATGGGGTGTTGGTGAGTCCATGTTCCGTGCATTTGGTGTCTAACTCCCCTACTCCTCCTGCAGCACTGAAGGAAGCTGCCAGATGCCTGGTACGATGGCTGCTGTTGCTGTGGGTGTCTGCTGGGGCGGGCTTTCTGCAGCAGACTGAGTCTGTTCGTCTCAGTGGTTCATCCCTCTGCGCTAGCAGCTGGGGGTCAGGAGAGCTCTGTCATTTCATAGTTTCATAGTTATTAGGGTCAGAAGGGACCTATTAGATCACCGAGACCAACCCCCTGCCCTGGCAGGAAAGAGCGCTGGGGTCAGATGACCCCAGCCAGGTGTCATCCAATCTCCTTTTGAATATTTCCAAGGAAGGGGACAACACCACCTCCCTTGGAAGCCTATTCCATGTTTTGGCAACCCTCACTGTAAAGAAGTTTTTCCAGATGTCCAGTCTGAATTTGTTCTCTTTTAACTTGTGTCCTTTGTTTCTAGTTACCCCGACTGTCGCCCTGGTAAACACTATATCCCCCACTTCCTGTTCCTGCTGTCCCCCCCTGATGAGTTTGTAGACAGCCCCAAGATCACCTCTCAGCTGTCTCTTGTGGAGGCTGAAAAGATTCAGGTCTCTCAATCACTCTTCATAGGGTTTTTTCTGTAGGCCTTTAACCATCTGGTGGCCCTCCTCTGAACCCTTTCCAGGTTACCTACATCCCTTTTTATGTGTGGCACCCAAAACTGGACATAGCACTCTAGCTGTGGCCTGACCAGTGCTGCACAGAGGGGAAGACCTCCCTAGACCTGTTTGTGATGTACCTACTTATGCAACGAAGAGTGTGGTCAGCTTTACTTATTACCTCATCACACCGGTGACTCATGTTCATTTTGGAGTCGATTATGACTCCGAGATGCCTTTCTGCAGTTGTTCTGCTTAAACTGGTCCCTCCCAGACTATAGGAGTGCTGATGATTCTTCCTCCTGCCCAGGTGCAGCAGCACATGACACTTGTCCTTGTTAACCTGCATCCTGTTCTCTTCCGCCCACTTCCCCAGCCTGTCCAAATCCACTTGGATTTGCTCCCTGCCCTCTAGTGTGTTTACCTCCCCCATAGCTTTGTGTCGTCAGCAGACTTGGACAGGGTGCTTACTACTCCCTCGTCCAAGTCACTAATGAAAATTTTGAATAGTACCGGTCCCAGGAGAGAGCCTTGGGGGACTCCGCTGCCTACATTTCTCCAGGCAGAAGCCGCCCATCTACCACCACTCTCTGGGTGCATCCCATAAGCCAATTTTCCACCCACCAGACTGTGTAATAATCTACACTGCAGTTTTTTAGTTTATTTATAAGAATTGGGGGTGACACTGTATCAAAGCCCTTTTTAAAGTCTAGGTAAACAACATCTACCTCTGTTCTCTCATCCAAGCATTTTGTGACCCGGTTGTAAAGTGAAACTAGGTTGGTCAGGCAGGATCTGCCTGCTGTGAACCCATGCTGATTGCCCCTTAGCATTATTTTACCCGCTGGTCCCCTGCAAATGTGATCTTTAACTATTTTCCCAAAGGTCTTGCCAAGAATAGAGATAAGACTAACTGGCCTGTAGTTACCTGGTTCCTCCTTCCTCCCCTTCTTGAAAATAGGAACCACACTGGCCCTTTTCCAATCCTCTGGGACTTGTCCCAAGCACCACAAGTGTTCAAACAGTTGTGCCAGTGAGTCCGCTATGACTCCAGCTAATTCCCCAAGTACCCTCGGGTGAAGATCATCAGGGCCTGTTGACTTAAATACATGCAGCCCCTCCAGATGCCCCCTTACTAGGTCTGCATGAACCACTGGTGGGTTGGTATCTGTCCTGGGCTTGTCTAAAGTCCTAATGGGATGTGTATTCGTGTTCGTGTCCAGGAACACGGGTGCAAAGAGTTCAGTTAGAATCTCTGCTTCAGCCTTCCTGTCTGTTACCAGCCGTCCTTGTTCATCCTCAAGCGTGTCCTCACGTGGATCCCTTCGGTGCACGAGAGGCTTTCTGGCCTGGCTTGCCCTCCGTGTCGAAGTTCTCTGGATACTGGTGGGATCCAGGCTCTGGAGGCCAGGCAGGGCTCTCCCCTCCGGTGCGCATGGTTCGGGCTACCCCATGACAGGTATTTCTTCCCTCCTGTGACCTGGCCGTGCTGTTGGGCTGTCTTGCTCCCCAGCACCAGGGTCGGGAGCTGGTGTGGGTGGTAGAAGCTGCGGAGAAGGGGCAGGTGCAGGGTACCACTGGGTCATCCAGGTAGTGGTGGCAGTGTGTGCCTGAGCTCCTTCCTCACCAGCGCTGCGGTGCCAGGGCAGCCCCGAGGGAGGTCAGAGCCAGTGCGGGGAAGCAGTTGCTATGGCTACGGCCCCCGCAGTCTTGGAGCTGGTCCTGTGGCTTTGTTCCCAGGCAGCCGGGGCTGCTCAGGCACGGCAGGATCCGAAGCATCCCTGTCGTTTGGCTTCTGACTGCTGCTGTTCCGTCCGTGGGGGGCTCTGAGCGGGCCATGGGACACGGAACAGGCTGCCCCGAGGCGCGCTCGTGGTCTCCAGTTCTTCAGCCTCCAGCAGTCGGAGCCAAGGACCCTGCTTCCGGCTGACGGGAAGGAGCAGAGCCCAGCCCGAGGCTGCGGTGAGGCTGGACGATCCCCCAGGCTCTGGCCGCAGCTCTGTCGGGAACACGCTCCGCGTTAGCAGCGTCGCCGAAAGGAAGGGCCCGGGCTGCCTTCGGGAGGGTGCAGGGCGTTTGCTTTCCTGAGCAGGAGGCAGGAGAGGGTTAAAGCAGATTCCCACCGTAAGTGGGAGAAGATCGCTGTGCTGCGCAGCAGAGGCAGCAGCGCAGCCCGTGGCAACAGGGCAGCGATGTGCTGAGGCAGCATCTTGGGCCGTGGGAGCGGCGCTTTCTTCCAGCGCTCCCTGGCTGCCTCTGTGCGGTCCAGGCCCGTGAGCTGCCCCCGCGGTGAGTGTCACTTCCTGCGGGCGATTGCGCAGGAGGTCCGGGGCAGGCGACGAGGCCCCCAGGCTCTGCCGCCCCGGCGCTTCCACGGGGGTCTGGCAGGAGAGCTGGCCTGGGCATGGGGGAATAGCGAGTGCTGCCTTGGTGCCCGAGGGGTGGGCCTGGCGGCTTCACCCCCAGAACAAGAACTGGGCATGGCGCCGCCCGTTGCCCAAGGCATCTCCTGCACTTCTGGTCTCTCTCACGCTGTGCTGGGAGTCACTGGGCACGTCTTCCCCGGGGAGGCTTAAGGAGCTGGTGTGACCTGCACCCATCGCGCTTGGGTGGGGGCTGCTGCTGCTGGCTCCCTGCTTTCTGCACCAGGCACCTTCTGCCGCTTGCTGCAGCGTGCGCGTTCCTTGCACCGAACTGTGTGGGGGATGCCCTGGCCCGTGGCGGGCAGCTGAGAGCAGAGGGGTGGGCCAGGAGGGGCAGGGGTCTGTGGGAGAGTGCCCACGCTGGCAGGGTGTTTTGGGGTGCTGGAGTCGAGCCGTCCTGATCCGCAGGCCTGATTGTGGAGCTGCGCTGCATCGCTGTCAGCGAGTCTAAGGCTGGGTGCGGGGCCTGGATCCTGGCTTCCCCCTGGGTCGGAGGGGCAGGGCTGTGGGTCGGGACAGCACCAGGTCACCGGTCGCTAGTAGGAAGGCTGGACCCGTGCGTGCTTGCTGTAAGCAGGGCAGCCACCTCCCTTTTGGAGGCCTTGGCTGCAGCCCCGGCTCGCGCTCAAATTCAGCTTCCAGAGGCTTCATGGCATTGCAGAGATGCTGCAGCTGCCCACAATAGAGGATATTCAGCTGGGCAGCTTCAATGGGGCCTTCTCATGGCGAATCCTGGGCCGGAGGGCACTGGTCACAGTGGGGGAAGGGCAGGTTGCTCGGGGCTCCAGCGAGGCCCGTGGATGTTTGCTCGGGGTGGTGCTTCTGCAGGGTCAGACCCTGTGTCCACAAGGCACAGCTGGGGAGTGCTGAGCTTGCTCCCTGCTCTCCATCGCGGGCAGGGACAGCCACTCTGTTGTGACCGGCACAGAGCCGTGGCGCAGGCCTGGCACGTCCTAGTTCTGGAGCTCCGTGGTCCCGCAGGAGACTTGCAGCTCGTGCTGTGAGTCCCCTCTGCGGGGAGGAGGTTGGCTGGACAGGCTGACAGCCTCGTGGTCGCACGCAAAGACCCTCCTGCCCCCCCAGAGTGGGCTCCAGGCTGGCCTGCCCTTCCCCATGGTGACGCTCATCTCTGCAGGTTAGGGAGCGCTGCCAGCACTAGGTTGCCTTGATGTCTCTCAGGGGCTGTGGTTGCCCACCACGGGAAGCGATGGTGGCCTTGCAGCACCTCTGCAGAGATCTCCAGTACTGCCCAGGCACACGTGCTTCCCAGGAGGGACAGCTGCTTGCATGCAGCTCCTTCTTCCTTGGGAGCACGCATCGGCCAGGTGCCTGGAGGAACTGCGAGGCAGGGAGGATGCAGTGACCTGCCTGGGAATGGGAAGTTCTCCCAGTTGCTGGGGAGTGAGCACCTAGGAGACTCTCTAGACCTCTGCCAGTTGCAGAGGCTGCTGCATCCCCTCGGCCCTCCCAGGCTGCGCGTCCCAGCCCTGCTCTCCATCCTTGTGCTGCACCTGGGTCAGGTTCTGCTCCTCCGGGCTGACACTGCCTCTGCCCGCTCTCGCTCTCGGGAGGGCTGCTCCTAGGTCCTGTCCACATGGAGGGGCTGGGGAATTATATTCCATACCACCAGGCCTCATCTGCTAGGAGGGGTATTCCTAGACTGCAAAAGGAGCCCTGGCAAGGGTCCATGAAGGAAGACCTTTCTGATCTCACTTAAGGTGCTTGAAATCTCCCAGCCTGAGAGGTGAGGAGAGGCCCCATCTCGCTGGTGGGGTGTGACCACAGCCCTGGGGGAGCAAGGCAAACACCTGCCTGCAGAAGCAAATGCATCACAAGCTGGGAAGAGGGGAGCCAGGCAGCGCCACCTCCAGCGCAGGCGAGGGTACGCGGACAGCGCACAGTGCTCGGTCCTGGGCAGGCGCTGCGCTTGCTGGGGTCACAGCTGGATGTGGCAGGCACACGGATGTTGCTGTGTACCTGTCAGAGCTCTCAGGCCCCTTTGTACTGCCAGGAGCTTGTGTTGCAGCAGCCCAGCACACCAAGTCAGAGCCGGGTATTTGCTCCAAGTGTTTGCCCTGGGTGCCCCACTCCAATCTGGGCAGCCCCAGTGGCAAAGGGGCGGAGTGGCTTCCAGGGAAGAGGCAAAGGTGTTTGGGGTGGGGAATGAACATATTGGGCTAGAGTGTGGGTGGTGGGGGGGAAGGGCAGGGCGGCGGGAGGTGACTGCCCAGCTGAGATCTCCTGTCCAGCCGTCCAGCCCACCCCGCTGCGGCCTGCTTACCTGGCAGGTGCTTGGGCCACAGTGATGGTGCAGTACAAGAACCCAAAGAGCTTGTAGGGAGCTGCTTACCTGCTCCCCTTTCACAGGTGGATGTTCTCCCGCGTCCAGGCAGAGCTGGAGTAGGCTGGGACGATGCCGCCACCCTCAGACATTGTGAAAGTGGCTGTTGAGTGGCCTGGAGCCAATGCCCAGCTACTGGAGATAGACCAGGTAAGAGCTGGGGCTGGCAGTTGCAGAGCCAGGCAGCACTGTGGTGCAGGGTTGGGGCGTAGTGTCAGGCAGGCTCTTCTGGCCAGGGAAACATCACTACTGAGTGTGCTCTCTCTCTCTCTTCCAGAAAAGGCCCCTGGCATCCATCATCAAGGAGGTCTGTGACGGGTGAGTCTGGATCTCTAGGGACCTGCCGTGGGGACTGGTCACCCTAGCAGGCCTCACTGGGAAGCCTTTTGCCACACACTGCAACCCTGCTGCAGGCACCACGTGGCTGCCTTCTTCCCGGCTTTTCAGCCTGGCTGTGCACTGGCCAGGGCTCCAGCAGCATCAGTGCTGGTTCCTGGGAAATGGACCTAGCACCTAGTGCTCGGGCCCTGCAGCCTGTCTTGCCCTCGAGCAAGGGCCTAGCTGGCAGCACAGGCCATGTCTAGCACGATGACCTTATGTCCCAGTTTAGCCAGGACAATCCTGGATTTCAAAGGCTGGTCGCAGCCAGCTGGTGAGAATCCTAATGGGAGTCCCAGAAACACAGGGGTGCAGGGTGCTAGCTGGCCAGGAGTCGGAGCAGCACAGAGCCCATTGCAGGCAGACACCACTGCCTGCCCGGCACACAGCCCTACTCCTGCTGACTTGAGAGAGCACTGCAGGGGCAACATCCTGAATTTCTGGGACTTCCGTGTGGTCAGCCTAGCCACACCAGACTCTCGCCCACCTCCCAGTCCTGATCAAACTGGGACCCAGGGATTCTCTCCAGAATCAGAGCCCTCTCCTTAGGACTTCTCTCCAAGCCTCTCTTCCAGCCACCCCACTCAAGCTCCTGCTCCTGCCTTGGGCCTAGAAAAAGGCTGCTCCAGGCAAATGCAGGGCTCCATGTGTCGTTCCTCTCCCCCAGGTGGTCACTACCAAACCCTGAGTACTACACACTGCGATATGCCGATGGGCCCCAGCTATACATCACGGAGCAGGTCAGTGACGGGCCCTGGCTGGCTGCTCCCGGGAGGGGGCTGGGGGCGCGATATTTGAGCAGTTGCAGTCCTGGTTCCCAGGGGAGGAAGGGAAGGACATCCCCTCTGTGCCCGTTAACCAGGGAGGCATCTGTGAGCCAGTGCAGGTCCTGTCTGGCATACTCAGCCTTCCCCTGCGCCACATGCATGCATCAAAGTATCCCATGACTGGCTGCATTTCCACTCCCCGCCTGCTGCTGCTGCTCAGAGGCTTCTCTGTCTGTCCCCCTTGCAGACTCGCTGCGACATCAAGAATGGGACCATCCTGCAGCTGGCTGTCTCCCCGGTACGTGCCTCTCTGCGTCCGTTGTTCCGCTCAGCCCCTCCCCAGTGCAGGGTCTTCCCTGCCCCATGAGTCCACTGTGGTGCCTTGACACTGCTGGGTCGTGCTCTCATGCGTCACTTGCCGTGGGGTGCGGTTCTCTTGTTATCGCTCTCCCTGGTGGAAGCACCCCTGTGTGCTGTAGATGGACAGTAGCTTCCCTGCGGGGGCTCAGCCTGGTAGGGAATGCCACTTCTCAGTAGCTTCGGGCAACTTGACCCATTGGGCTGTCTCCCTTGATAGCCCCTGAAGCTTCCCTGCGACTGCCTCTAGCCTCCCAGGCATCATGTTTCCCAGGCGGTGAATGCATGAGAAGCCTTAGAGATTTTCCTTTGGAGCAAAGAGAGGTTGGTGGGCCCTGCATGTCTTTAACCTTACGGTTTCAGCAACCGCACCTTCCTCCTCTCTAGCTGCCCCCTCCCCCCATCCCTCACGCAGGGTCCACGGAAGGGAAATGGGCAGCTCGCCCAGCATGAGGAAGAAACACTGACACACCTGCCCTTAGCCACAGTTACCGCAAGCTGGCAGTAGCCCCAAGTCCAGCTAGGTGCAGCAAAATTCTGTCAGAGCCAGTAGCGCTCTGGCCCTGGTATGTTCCCTCTGCCTAGCTTCAGACTCGTGCAGCTGTTGGTGTTCAGCTGCAGGTGACCAGTGAGTGACCAGCTGGGTCCCTCTTGTTCCCAGTCCAGGGCAGCTCGCCAGCTGATGGAGAGGATCCAGTCACACAGCATGGAGGCCCGACTGGATGCCATGAAAGAGCTGGCAAAGCTCTCTGCAGACGGGACCTTTGCCACAGAGTTCATCAACATGGAGGGCATCACAGTGCTGACACGTCTGGTGGAGAGCGGCACCAAGCTCCTGTCCCAGTAAGCATAGTATGACACCACAAATGGTTAATTGTGGCTGAGCTTCTGCATCTAGCTCTTGTTGGCAGCTGCCAATGTCACAGCCGCCCTAAAAATAGCGTCACCTGTTATTAACACCCAGGACAAAGGAGACAGTAGCAGCCTTGGGAACTCCAAATAGCAAAGTTAACCCTTGTTTAGAAGTTGCAGCCACTTCTCTTCCCTTTTCAAGTCTTCTGGGATAAAATTCATTTCCTTCTCTCTATGAGATGTTGTTAAAAGATGGTGTCAAGTGTTCTGGTTGGGGAAGTCAGCAGGAGAGCGTCCCGTCTGGTCTTGCTGAAGCTGGATCCTGCTCTGTTCTCTATTTGAGGCAAGGCAAGGCCACCTGGCACAAATTAGGGGAAAAGAACAACATGTTGCAGCTTCTGACCGGAAGAATTTCCCTTCTGCATTCTGGTTAGGGGGAGAGCACGGGCCCTTTTCACTCTTGTACTAGCCACAAGGGCACCTGGCAGACTTGTGCAGGGTTATGGCATTAATCAGGTTCACAGCAGCTGTGCAGAGGGGGAATTGTCCTGGTTGGTGAAGCCAGACTTGCTAGACAGATGTCAGGAAGAGAAAGACGGGGATGAGGGGAGATAGAGCAGGGAGGTGAAATCCAATCCTGGATTTCAAAGGCTGGTTGCAGCCGCCTGGTGAGAATCCTAATGGGAGTCCCAGAAACGCAGGGGTGCAGGGTGCTATTTGGCCAGGAGTTGGAGCATGACAAACAGAACCAAGGAGGTGATACTTCCCCTCTATCGAGCTCTGGTCAGACCGCAGTTGGAGTACTGCGTGCAATTCTGGGCGCCGCACTTCAAGAGGGATGCGGATAACCTGGAGAGGGTCCAGAGAAAGGCCACTCGTATGGTTATGGGCTTGCAGGCCAAGCCCTATGAGGAGAGACTGGGGCACCTGGACCTCTTCAGCCTCCGCAAGAGAAGGCTGAGAGGCGACCTTGTGGCTGCCTATAAGTTCATCACAGGGGCACAGAAGGGAATTGGTGAGTATTTATTCACCAAGGTGCCCCCGGGGGTTACAAGAAATAATGGCCACAAGCTAGCAGAGAGCAGATTTAGACTGGACATTAGGAAGAACTTCTTCACAGTTCGAGTGGCCAAGGTCTGGAAGGGGCTCCCAAGGGAGGTGGTGCTCTCCCCTACCCTGGGGGTCTTCAAGAGGAGGTTAGATGAGTATCTAGCTGGGGTCATCTAGACCCAGCACTCTTTCCTGCCTATGCAGGGGGTCGGACTCGATCTATTGAGGTCCCTTCCGACCCGAGCATCTATGAATCTATGACACATGAGGGGACTGTGATGGCCAAAGCTCTAGTCCGTGGTCGTGCTGTTGATTGGGACTCCACTGAACCAAGTGGAGACTTGGCAATGGTTGTTTCCTGTCCCCAGCTGCCCCCTTGTCTCAGGCAGGACAGAGCAGATGTTAGGAGCAGGATAATGAGGTCCAGCAGCAGGATGGTCAGGGGCTTATCTCAGGCGGGCTGGTGGGGATGACACAGCCATAGCCATTTTTAGCCCAAGCTCAGCTCCTTTGCCTCAACTTCTGCTGCCTGTGTACCTCCTTAAAGCAGCTTGGGATGCAGCAGGTATCTGCAAGCAGGTCTCATGGCTGGGGGATCCTGCCTGAAACAGAACAGCTCAGCATGTTTTACAGGCTGAGCAGGTACCTTCTGGTATGGCTGGAGCAGCTCAGATGGGCACTGTGGGGACCGGCAGTGCAGGGAGAGAATGAGGGTACATTGGGCTTATTGCTGACTACCAGCATTGCTTGGCACTTGCAGCTCATCACACAAGAGCCACATAAATGCCATGTCCCCTGGCAGGTTTTGACACCTTGGCACAGGGCAGGGGAATGGGCCC
This sequence comes from Alligator sinensis, assembly GCF_000455745.1. Classification (NCBI taxonomy): domain Eukaryota; kingdom Metazoa; phylum Chordata; order Crocodylia; family Alligatoridae; genus Alligator; species Alligator sinensis. The sequence goes on from NW_005842875.1 coordinate 205,942, forward strand.
TCAAGGTGGGGAAGGGTCTGGAACAGGCTGAACAGGTGCATTGTCCTGTAGTTTTCTGAGAGAGACTTCTCTCGTCCATTTGCAAGAGCAGCGCTTCTCCTGTTACTACTACTGGGTTGCCTCATCTCCTCTAGCTGCACTCCCTCCCTTCTCTCAGCTACAGTGAGATGCTGGCGTTCACTCTGACGGCCTTCCTAGAGCTCATGGACCATGGCATCGTCTCCTGGGACATGGTCTCCATAACTTTCATCAAGCAGGTGAGGCCCCAGCAGGAGGAGATGGGGAGGGCTTGTCTGAGCAGCAGAAGGGTGGCCTAGGGGGCAGGGAGCAGGGTTTGCTGCAATGTGGCAGGTGGAAGGGTAGAGCCAGGACTGGTGCAGAGCCATGGTAGAAAAGAGATGGCATGGGAGTGGCTCGTGGGAGACACAGGACACCGTGCATCAGGAGGATGCCCACATGTCGTCAGGCAGGAGGTGGAATGGAGCAGCGTGGGATGTCAGGGGAGGGTGCAGTGGGAGAAGGGCACGAGATGGCAGCACATGGAAGGAACGTGAAAGTAACAGTGTAGCTCCAAATGGTCCCTGGTGGAAAAGGCTAGAGGGTAATATGTCTGTGGCAGGTTGCATTCAGAGTCAGAAGGGGTGAGAGGTCTCGCTACTGCCTGGCTCCACAGTTGAAGTCTGTGCACAGCTGAATGCAGCATGACATGGTGCTCATGTTGAGAGTTCAGTGTGGTCACTGTATCTCACCCTAGCCCACTGGCCCTGCCCTTTCTGGCTGCTGGCATTGAAGCACTCCAGCTTGGCTCCAGGGTGGGCCTCTGCTGACCTGCTGGTCTTTAGATTGCAGGGTACGTCAGTCAGCCCACGCTGGACGTCTCCATTCTCCAGCGGTCGCTAGCCATCCTGGAAAGCATGGTGCTGAACAGCCATACTCTGTACCAGAAGATAGCAGAGGAGATCACCGTGGGTCAGCTCATCTCGCACCTCCAGGTGTGAGTATCTGTCCATCTTGGGCAGAATTATTTGCACCTGCTTTGCAGATCTCTGCTTTATTTGAACGTGTCGTCATTTAAAATTGATAAAAATGCCATCCTAGATGTCACTGGTAGGGCACCTGATCTGAGCTTCACAAATCTGCTGAAAAGCAGGAGGGAGATACTGGGGAATTAAAGCTTCTGTTCTGAAAGCACTTAAGCACGTGAGTAATTGTACTCCTGTGACTAGAATCGTTGACTTCAGCTGCATTAATCATGTGTTTAATGTTATTCAGATGCATAAGTGTGTTCACAATTGGGGAGCCAAACTGTATTTTTATTCCAAACTTTTCACTTAAATCCAAAACGGCACCGAACCTGTTGCCACAGAACAAAACGGCGTTGTTGTTAATGGGAAGTTGTTTAGATCCTCAGTCCATTAGTGAGGTTCAAATTTATAAACTCTCTGTGTACATGCAAATATTGCTAGTAACATATTCATATTTCATAATGCAATGCATTAAACATAATAATCATGATCCAGGATTAAAACTCACCAGCCAGTTGCCATGGAGTACTACTATTCACATTCAGGGAGAGTGCTTCTGTGCTTTCAGAATTAAAATGCCTGAGAAGTAAAAGCACCTGAAGGCCAGTTAGATGTGTGATGAGCTTCCTCTTCTAGAACATTTTTATTAATGGTCGTGGCTCAAGAAGTGGGAGTGTACTTCTAAACTTTGCTGATGAGACAAAGCTGGTATCATCAGTCCAGAGAAAAATAGGACTATGACAGAGGAAGAGCTGGATGACCTTGAACAATTCCGTTTCAGCCCATTTCCATTACTCCAGTCCTCAGAGAGGAAGGTCATGTGCTTAAGGGCTAACAAGAATTTCTGCTGTAAGCTTAGAGCAGCTCATCAGCTGGAAACAGCAGAGGAAGAGTGACACCCAGGAGTATTATTTAATTGAAGGTTGACCCTGAACTGCCAAAATTATGCTGCCATGGAAAAGACGAATGCAATCCCAGGATGTCAGGCAAGGTGTTTCCACTGGAGACAGAAGTACGAATGCCATCGGACAAGGCTCTGGCGAGACCATCTGGAATCCTGGGTACAGTTCTGGTCCCACGTGTTCAAGAAGGATGAATCAGAATGGTGCAGGTGTAGAGAATGGCACTGAGGCTGATCGGGGCAAGGGAAGGCAAATGAATATTAACTGGCTACAAGTAAATCCAGAATGGAAATTAAAAGATGATTTCTAAGCATCAGAGCAGCAAGGTCTCCACAGAACCTGAATAGTTTTACACTGGAGACGGTGCAGCTTGTGAATGGGATTGTCTGGCCTGGTGCCCGCTTTGGCAGGGGCAGGACTCAGTGGTTCAGGAGATCCCCTCCAGCCCTGTGTGTTCCTGTGCTTGTACTTGGATGCCCCAGGGTAGTTGTGAAAGAATTGAATTGCACAGTCCCCTGTCCTGCAGCTGGATCCGTTTGAGCAGAGCCCTGTGGAAATCGGGGAACTTCAGGTGTGTAGGACCCTGCCTGTGTGTACAGCTGGGACCACAGGCTGCAGTCTCCTTCTGGGTCTCTGGAGGGTCATTTCAGAATGGTGGCTGCCTGGCACGTTGTTGACACATTTTCTTGCCAAGATCTGTCCAGTCGGCAGCACTGGCTATCCTGGAAAGTCACATGGCACTCAGCACCTCTCCCTTTCATCGTCTGACTGTATCAGTAGTGATCCATCATCTGTTTAGATGTAGCTGACTAAAGCTATGTGCTTGTCATACAAGCAAATGTCACCTCTCTCAGTAGTGCCTGCACCGCTCACCAGTTAGCTGTGAACATCACATCCCCTCTATGTTTGTACCCATGCACTTGCGGGTGGTTTCTGAAGACATTTAATCTTCTCCTGAATCACCGGATCCAAAAGACATATCCAGAAGCGTTCTGCCCCTGAAAACCCTGAAGGAGGACCACAGCCTGATTAAAGTGTTTCACATGTCTGGCCTTGGCTGTGGAAAGGTTGAGGGGGGGCGGTGGTTGCAGACATAGTGCAGGATGTTAGCTTATTGATCTCCGCTGTGTGTGCTGTTCTGATGGCTCAAGATAAGGAAGGACCCAGTGAACTGCAGCTTCATGTGTGAACTTTTCAGGAGAAAACTGGTCTGAAAACCAGAGATTTTACAATTAGAAAATGTGGTACAAAGCCTCTTCATTAGCAGTAGAAGGCTGCAAAATGAGAAGGAAGTACAGAACTAGCAACAGCTTCTGAGAATGGGGAATGTTTTGGGGTTTTGCCAAGATGAAGAAAACCAAGGGTGAGCATTTATGGAGCCAGCCAGACTCCTTCCCTTACCATTCCCTGGCTATGTTTCTGCTGTAGGCTGCAGGGGAGGAGGGTGACCGAAGCTGACTTAGGCATCAGAAACCATTAAGCTGTGGCATCCAGCTTCTCAGCAGGTAAAACTGGCCAGTAGTGAGATTGTGCAGCTACAGCCAGGCTTCTTCCAGGACCCATGCTATCCAGGAGGTTCTGTGCTGCGTTGAACTACAGGCTGCAACGTGGACGTGCTTTCTAGCCAGTCAAAGTCTGTTGCCTCTGGCCAGAGCAACATCTCTGCGCCTGGTCTCTGCAGCTCTGAGTAGTTTGGTGATTTGCTAGTAAACAGGCCTGGGTCCCTTCTGCCCTAGGCAGGGTTGGGGAGCTGCAGGCAGAAGTGCTTCCACAGGTCCCAGAGTATGAGAGCGCGCCCAGGTAACAGCTGTCCCCCATCTGCTCTGCATGCTTCAGCCATGCTCACCTCTGCTTTTCCATCTTTGTGCTCCTGCAGCTCGAATCAGGAGATTCAGACTTATGCCATTGCCCTGATCAACGCCCTCTTCCTGAAGGCACCGGAGGACAAGAGACAGGTCTGTGCCCACTCTCTAGCCAAACCTCTGGCCCGGGTTAATAGCAGACTGCACATCTGCACCTGCAGCACTAGAGAACCGCCCTTGCCCCGGCAAGGGTGCCTGAGCCCTGCCCAGATCTGTTGGTCCTTGCAGGACCTGCATCCGCAGGGCAGCACGGGGGTAGAGTGCAGCAGTTCCCAGAGGTGTGGTGGCAGGGGGTGTCCAGCAGAGGACTAGGGCTGTGCAGGGGCAGCATGCCAGCCCTGTGGAGGCACAGCCCCAGCAGAAAGGCAAGAGAGCACCGTGGGCTGGGGAAGAGGGAGCCACAGCAGTCCCAGGGTCTCCCTCCGTGGTGGATGTTTTCTGTGTGCATGTGCCCTATGGGGGCCCCACAGAGCCCATGTGTATGAGCAGGACTCCTGCTTGCGTGGGCAACCTGAGGGGAGGCCTGGTGTGTGCATATGTCTGCTTCCTGTAGCTTTGTTCTGTGAACCCTTTGTCCTCTGGGGCCCTGTTTGTACCCCTTTCTCTGGGCTCTGAGCTAAATCCTCTGTCTGCTTTTCTTTGTGCCTTTTGCTTTCTGCCAGCAGGACAAGCTCCTTAACCCGCTAGACCTGCCTGTCACTGTAAGTAACTCCAAGCCGGGGCTGGGTCAGGCACTTGCTTAGCTGTAGGCATGGAATAGGAAGCTTTTCTCCGGTTCAGTCTCCTAGGGCCAGAGATTTGGAGCACAGGGGTGGGGGACCATCAGGGAGGAAGGGGGCGGATGGGGCTGGGAGGCCCAGGGGCATTAGCCTGTCCACAGACTGCTGACGGTAATGTTCTGTAAAGGGTTCTTTGCTCTGGAAAACTTCCAGGCTGGTGTAAAAGCCATTCAGCTAAACTGACGTTCAAATTGAGCCCATTCCACGGAAACAGGCCAGGCATCCTGAGCTGCCTGCAGTGGAGCCTGTGCCACCACTCCTTTGGTGTACGGCAGATTTAATCCCTTCCCATGTGTGCTTAGGGCTGTAGCCTGGGTCCTGCCTGGTTGGGCTGTGCTGCGTGGTGGCTGCTCTGTGGGGAGCTGCCTGCAAGGAGCTGTAGGCTTCCCTCTCTACATGCTGTGTGCTGGAGCGTTCCAGCTGAAGGCTCCTGGGGGCTTTGCAGACTTTATAGCAGCAGAGAGGTCTTTGTGCCTGCTCCACATGAGACCCCCTCTCAGGTGGGCCCTGTGGATTCTCCAAACCCCAGGCAAGATCCCAGCAGAGAAAGTGGATGAACTTGGCACCTCAGGAGGAAGGACGTAACTACCTGGGTAGGAATTCTGCGGGGCCACAAGGCTTTAACACGCAGCTCATCAAATTCCCAGTGGGATCCTTAATGGCTGCTTCGTTTTTCCTGGGCCTCCCATCCCAAGAGCAGAGCCACCAGTGAAGTGTTCCCTAGTGCTGAGCCTGGGTGTTTGGGAAGATCTTGCTTGGCTGCAGCTAGGCAGCATGTGTGCTCATGCTTCTACTACGTGTGTCTGGATTGTCTTGCTGTCTCCCATCTGTCCCACTGTTTATCTGCTGTGGTTGCCTGTTGTCTCCTCCTGTGTAGAGGCGCAAGCTCTTTGGAGCAGGGACACCCATACGTCTGTGTTTAGCACTGAGTGCAGCTGGGGCCCTGGTCTCTGACCAGAGTTCATAGGTGCTACTGACGGGAGAGTCATAAGTAAAAGGAAACCAGGCTGACTCATCATCAGGCAGAGTGTCAGTTTGTGAACCGCTTCCTGCAGCTTGCTGGTGCTGGTTTAGGTGTCACCCAAATGCTTGCTTGCTCTGACCATAGCAAGCCTGTGAATCCTGCTGAGCTCGTACCCTGACACGGGCTAGCTAGAAGCCAGCACATCACTTGGGCTTCTCATAGGGGTTCCCCTCTCCAGCAGTGTGTTCCCAGAAGTGTGATCAGAGCCCCCGGGTGCTGCTGCCATGTGCATTCTGTCACGCTTCCTGTGCAGTCTGGCACAAGCTGGGCTGGAATTGAGGGGCCGGGTAGCCGGGACAGCGTTGGGCTGCTCAGGATGGTGTGGCCATGTGGCAGCAGCTGCGGCAATGGGAGTGGTGCATTCACCTCCGGTTCTGGGCATGCCAAGCCTCAGAGTGCAGGGGGTCTTAAACGGGCAGTTCTGCCAGGCTTCCTCCAGCTGGCAGGTGGTCCAGCAGGTCTGTCCTCGCATATTGCGAGTCCCCTGCCAGGCCTTGCCTGTGCCAGCAACCTGAAATCTTCCCCAAGCCCGTTAGCATTGGCGCAGCTCCCCCCCAGTACAGATAGGGCTGCCCGGTGCTCTCCTCCACTGGCTTGCTGCTCCCCCAGCTTTGTGGCAGGCTCGTGTCCACCTTGGAACAAGGGACATGCTCACTGTGCAATGCTTAAATGCTGCCCTAAGGAATTGCCTTTGGGGCTGAGACAAGGGACACACAGGCCCAGAGGAAGAGCTATGAGAGCAACAAGCAGCTGTTGGCGGGTGGGGGGAGCTGGTGTCGTTGTGCTCGTGCTGCCAGGTGCACGTACCCAGTGCAGATGGGCTGTTCTTTTCCTGGGAAACCTACAGCCAAGTGCAACCCTGCATGAGTCGGAGCGTGCCTCCCCAGCTGACAGGCCACTGGCACGGTCTTGTTTGTCACCCACGGTGTGTTCCCCACAGCCAAAGCTCCGACACAGGCAGGAAGCAGCCAGCCTGAGCTCCCTCCCCAGACCACCCCGAGCATGCCCTCCTAGGCTGGGGGTGAGCCATGCTGCACTGGCTGCTTCCAGCGCAGCAGTCCACATTGCTGACCCATGTCGCTCAGCTTTCTCTCCCTTCCCACAAGAGGCAGGCTTGGGTTTTGTGTTCTGCTCACATTCCTTTTCTCTCTGAATTCCTGACAGGAAATGGCCAATGCATTTGCCCAGAAGCACCTGAGGTCCATCATCCTGAATGTGAGTAGGTGCCAGTAGCTCCCAGCCCTTGCTGAATGGAGCCTGGTTTATGCTGAACATAAATCCTGCTGCCCTGAGGGCACTTGTGGGAGTTTTTGCCTGTGGAGAGTGGAACTAATGCCACTTGCTCTAGAGAGGGGAGAGCTCTTGGTGTTTCCTCCTCCTGGCAGGGGTCTGCTCCTGACTGAAAGCAGCTACTGTGTGGGCAGCTGGCCGTGCTGGGTCCCTGCCCCCGAGGGTGCAGCAGCCTGGCATGCCCTGCAGCACGCAGCTGGGAGCAGTGTGGTTTTTTTGCTGTGTTCACTCATGCCCCTGCCCTCAATTGCTGCAGCACGTGATCAGAGGAAACCGCCCGATCAAAACTGAGATGGCGCATCAGCTGTATGTGCTGCAGGTGCTGACCTTTAACCTCCTGGAGGAGCGGATGATGACCAAAATGGACCCGAATGATCAGGTTGGGAAGCTTCAGTGGGGTGGCAAGGATTCTGGAAGGGTGGGTGGATTTCCCTGGGCTTCACAAGTTGTCCCTCCTCCACAGCGAGGGTTGACGCTGGCACTCCTAGCATCTTCCCTGGGTGCGCAGAGTGTGGGCCCTCGGGGAGGCAGGACAGCATGCTGGGGCAGAAAAACATTGCCAGTGTCACCACTGACACACTTCCTCTGCTCCTCAGGCACAGAGAGACATCATCTTTGAGCTGAGGAGAATCGCTTTTGACGCTGAGTCTGACAGCAACACCGTCCCGGGGAGCGGGACAGAGAAACGCAAAGCCATGTACACCAAGGACTACAAGATGCTGGGATTCACTGTACGTATCTGGGGGCATTGCTGACTGCTGTGTGCGCAGTAACAGGGGTACCCATCTGAGGGCAGGGCTATGGGAGGAGGCTGCTGACTGCAGCACATCACACAACCCCGTTTCCATACCCTGGGCAAGGATATCTCCTGAAAGGAGCTCAGATGAGATGGGTTCTTGGGCCTGATTGTTGTGGGCTCGCTGCCAGGGTCTGAGCCGTACTCTCCTGTGCGTGGTGCATGAGAGTCCCATCAGAAGACCCGGGGTCTTGTGTGCGAGTTGCACATATGGTTCTGTACAGAGCCACAGAAGTAGTGAAGCATTAAGGAGAATTGATGTGGGGGTGGGCATTTGCGTGTGCTCTGCTGGGCTGGCTCCTTTCCGGTGGACATAGGAAAGTTACAGGGGTCCTGTGGCAGGCAGCTGTGGGTGTATTCAGGGGCTCTCTAGGGAGACCCTGGCACTAACCTGTATCTACAGAATCACATCAATCCAGCCATGGACTTCACCCAGACGCCCCCAGGGATGCTGGCCTTGGACAACATGCTGTACTTGGCCAAGTTCCATCAGGACACCTACATCAGGGTAAGAGGGGTGGAAGCCACCCGCAGCTCCCCTGCCCTCCTCCCCCACTGGCTGCTGATCACACCCCCTCTTCCCCAGATCGTCCTGGAGAACAGCAGCCGGGAGGACAAACATGAGTGCCCATTCGGGCGCAGCGCTATTGAGCTCACTAAGATGCTATGCGAGATCCTGCAAGTCGGGGAACTCCGTAAGTGCCTCCTGCCCTGCACCACCAGCTGCCAGGCACTGTATTCAGGGCTAGGGCTCCCCTCCTGTCCCCTCCCCAGAACAGTGCACAGAGCACCCTTCCTGGCCCCAGAGCCATGAGCCTGGAGCTGTGCATGCTGTCACCCATGGAGACCCGGGACCATGTCTCTGTGCTGTGGAGCCTGGGGCAGTGCTGCACGGGGCTGGATCTCACAGCAGTACAGTTGCTTGTGCCCCAGGAACGCTGCTGGGGTCTCCTAAGGGGCAGCACGAGTACCAGAGCTCTGTGCCACCAGGTGCAGGTGGAGACTGACCATCAAGGCTGGGCTGCACAGCAAGCAGGCGACCCTGTTCCTTGCCAGCTGAGGGACCCCCTGAGCCAGGCCCCCAGGGTCAGGCTTGTGTCTTGGATCCCAAGACATAGTAGCTGCCCCTTGCGCTTGCTCCCTCTCGTGAATTCCAGCACCCGCTGCCGGGGACACTCATACAGTTAGTTCCCATGTCTCCCTGAAGCCAATGAGGGCCGGAATGACTACCACCCCATGTTCTTCACCCATGACCGAGCATTTGAGGAGCTCTTTGCCATCTGCATCCAGCTGCTGAACAAGACCTGGAAGGAGATGAGAGCAACAGCAGAGGATTTCAACAAGGTCAGTGATGGGCACCTGCTAGGGCTGCCACAGGGGGAACACTTGTGCACAGACGGCCTCAGCTGCCAGCAGGGGTGTGAGGCCATGTCACGGGTGGGCTGTGATGCGGATACTGGTGTAGGAGGGTGGCTTAGCCAGGACTGGTGCCGCTTCCCCCTTCCTGAGCCTGCAGAGCGCGTGTGGGATGGCCTGAGGTCCTGCCTTCCCTGCACAAGCCTCTGGGCAGAGATCAGCTGCTGCTGGGCCACAGGAAGGTGACACACCTCTTCCCTCCCACCAGGTGATGCAGGTGGTACGGGAGCAGATCACACGGGCTCTGCCCTCCAAGCCCAACTCCTTGGACCAGTTCAAGAGCAAGCTGCGCAGCCTGAGCTACTCGGAGATTCTGCGGCTACGGCAGTCCGAGAGGATGAGCCAGGACGACTTCCAGTCACCGCCCATTGTGTGAGCACCTCAGGGGTTTCTGCCTTCGTGCCCAGGCATGTGACTGCAACTGCTGGCCACTGTGCTTGCGCCCTGCTCATGCCACTGTCTCTTTTCTTCAGGGAACTGAGGGAGAAAATCCAGCCTGAGATTCTGGAGCTGATAAAGCAGCAGCGTCTGAACCGGCTGTGTGAGGGGAGCAGCTTCCGGAAAATTGGGAACCGTAGGAGACAAGGTGGGGCCCAAGGCCTGGGAGCGGGCATGAATGCAGCGCGGGACTATGTGGTGCTGCCGGAGAGGGGCTCTGGGCAGCTGGGGTCACTCTGTGGAGTGTCACTTCAATGGAGAAAAATGCAGCAGACAAATGAAGCAAGTCCCTAACCTGTGCTGACTTCAGCCACTGTAGAAAACTCGAGGAAATTAGGGGTGAACATCCCCGGGTGCAAGCTGCAGGGGTGTGGGTGTGGGTGCAGTCTGGCTGCTTCCATCCTGGGGTAGCAGTTTGCCAAGGTAAAATGGCTGTTACTGGCTCCCTGCCACCCAGCTGCGAGGTCCTGAACCACCGACTGCCCCCGGGGCTGTGTGGCCACCCCTTCCTGGCTGCGGTGCAACATGCCACCCCAGCCAGCTGCACCGTGGTCGGTCGCAGCCCCCTCTCCACCTGCTCTCAGCAGGTAGGCAGCCCTGCAGGGCTGGTGCGAGGGGGTTTGTTGGGAGTGCCTGCTCGCTCACTCCATGCTGCATGTGCCCGTGTGTTGCAGAGAGGTTCTGGTACTGCCGCCTGGCTCTGAACCACAAGGTCCTGCACTATGGAGACCTGGAAGACAATGCCCAGGGGGAAGTGACCTTCGAGTCCCTGCAGGAGAAAAGTATGTTGTGATTCTTCCCGAGTACTGAGCATGACTTGCAGCGCCCCATCCTCTGCCATCTGACTGCTGGGCACCAGTGCTGGGACGGGAGGAGTCTTGGGGCCAAGGCAGTGGTTGGGACTTGGGGAATCTGGGTTTAGTCCCTGGCCCTTCTAGGAGCCCCTACATGACCTCCATACTTCCCACGGCACGGGCCACATGCATAAACCGGTGTGGTTGGGCCCAGGGGCTCCTGTAGTGAAGGCTGCAGAAAAGGGCGAGGGAAGTGTCTCGCTGCAGCAGGGCCCTGCTTGACTCTCCCTGTTTTGCCTCTAGTTCCAGTTGCAGACATCAAGGCTGTTGTCACGGGGAAGGACTGTCCTCACATGAAGGAGAAAAGTGCCCTGAAGCAGAACAAGGTAACTGCTCCCTCCTCTGCCAGGAGGAAGCCCATGCTGCTTGTGGGGTGTGAGAGCAGCTGAAGCATGAGAGCCTTTACCCATGGTGCCAGCCCAAATCTGGGCCCCCGGCTCTGCTGCTTTACTCTGAGACGCAGCCAGGCAGGGTGCCTTGGCTCGCAGCACCATCGGCCTGGGGCTGCTGCAGCGCTGGCTTGTCCTGGAGGGGCCCAGAGCTGTAGTGGATTTGGGTTGGGAGCAAGGAACGGTGCTGCTGCGCCATCCAGCTGCTGAGTGAAAAGCCTCCTCTCCCTGCAGGAAGTGCTAGAATTGGCCTTCTCCATACTGTATGATCCTGACGAGACCTTGAACTTCATTGCACCTAACAAGTATGAGGTGAGTGCTGTGGAGACGGGCTAGGAGCGTGCCCAAGTGCTGGAGCCTGAGAGGAACCAGCTCTTCCCCGCTGAGCCTGTTTGCAGCATCCTCCTGTTCTCTGCTTACTGCCCCCTTCCCTGCAAAGGCCCCGGGGGCGGTTACAGAAACCCAAGGCCTCATCACAGGAGAGAAGAGCGGGAGAATAAAGCAGCTCAGCAAGGATCCATTATCCCTGTAACCGGAGCCCCCTGCGCTCCCCCGCCGGGCCCTGCTGGCCCAGGGCTTAGTGCCCCTGCAGCAGAGCCTGTGGGCCTGGGTGCTGTGCTCAGCCACTGGGCAGGCGGCGGGCTTGGCTCCCTGCCCTCCCTGGGGTGGTGGAAGGAGAGCACAGCTTCCTGTGGGCTTTGCCCCTGGGCTGCCGGCCCCCGGCCCCTGCCGTACCGCATGTGGACGGACGGGCTGCACGCGGGTTCCCCAGCCCCAGGTCCTGGTCTCCCCCGACCCCCGTGCCCTGCGGTACCGCATCTGGACGGACGGGCTACACGCGGGTTCCCCAGCCCCAGGTCCCGGTCTGCCCCGACCCCCGTGCCCGTGCCCGTGCCCGCGCTGCTGACCCCCGTGCCCTGCAGTACTGCATCTGGACGGACGGGCTGAACGCGCTGCTGGGCCGCGACATGAGCAGCGAGCTGACGCGCAGCGACCTGGACACGCTGCTGAGCATGGAGATGAAGCTGCGGCTGCTGGACCTGGAGAACGTGCCCGTGCCCGAGGCGCCGCCACCCGTGCCCCGCGAGCCCAGCACCTACGA
>NW_005842875.1:219103-225591 GCF_000455745.1 Alligator sinensis
GGGAGGTTTGGGGGCTCGGCCTGGCGGAGCCGCAGGGAGGCCCGTCTCCAGGGCAGCAGCGCTCCCCTCCACCAGGCACGCTGCTGCAACTCCACGGGGCTCGCTGTCGCCTCCAGCTTTGTCAACGGCGCTGGACATCGGCCTGAGCAACTGGAGCTTCCTCTACATCACCGTCTCCCTGTGAGTAGGGGCCCGTGCGCTGCGGAGACGCCGGGCTGGGGCCCGGTCCTGCAGCTGGCCTGGCAGGACGGCGGCAGTGCGGGCTGCGCTGGGCGTCTGGAGAGCAACCGCGCACCCTGGTTTTTGCAGCTACACGATGACCAAGTCTTCTGCCATCCTCTTCATCTTGTTCTTCTCGTTGATCTTCAAACTGGAGGAGCTGGTGAGGGCGCGGCGGCACCAGCCCCTTGGGGCGGAGGCTGGTCCCGAGGGCCGGGGGCTAAGCGCAGCCTGGGGAAGGGGCTGGGAGGAAGGCAGGCCCCTGCGATGCTGCTTGTTGCCCGCAGAGGCTGGCGCTGGTGCTGGTGGTGCTGCTGGTGGCCGGGGGACTCTTCATGTTCACCTACGAGTCCACACAGTTCAACACAGAGGGCTTCATGCTGGTGCTCGGCGCCTCCTTCCTGGGGGGCATTCGCTGGACTCTCACCCAGATGCTCATGCAGAAGGCCGAGCTGGGTAGGCAGGAGACGGGCGGGGGTCGTCTGTCCCAGGGGACGTGCGGGGGCCGGGGGAGGGAGCGGGGAAGTGGCAGCAGCTCGGCGCGGGAGGGGTGAAAGCAGCGGGCGTCCATCACGCCTGTCACCGCCTCTCCTTCCTCAGGGCTGCAGAACCCCATCGACACCATGTTTCACCTGCAGCCGCTCATGTTCCTGGGGCTCTTCCCTCTCTTCATGGCAATCGAGGGTGAGTCGCTGGAGAGAGTGGGGGCTGCGGGAGCAAGCCAGGCAGACGCGGGAGCAAACACTCGAGTGCACAGATTGCTCCTCTCCTGCCGGTGCGGGAACCAGGGGGCGGGCAGGGCCACGCTAGCTGCTGCCTCCCAGCACGGAAGAGCCCTGCTGCTCACCGTCCCTGCCGCCCCGCTCAGGGCTGCCCATGGCTGTGTCGGAGAAGCTGTTCCGGTTCCACGACGGGTGGGTGCTGCTCGCGCTGCTTGGGAAGCTCTCCCTGGGGGGGCTCCTGGCCTTCGGGCTGGGCTTCTCCGAGTTCCTGCTGGTCTCCAGGACCTCCAGCCTCACCCTGTCCATCGCCGGCATTTTCAAGGTTGGCTCCTGTGGGGATTCAGGGAGGTTGGGGCCCGACTGGCCAAAGCAAAGCGACTGTGCTCGGGGGTTGTCGGAAACAGCTCTTGGCACCTTCCCTCCTGCCGTGCTGGGCCAGCTCTGCCACCTTCCCATCCCCAGAGCACTCGTGGCTTCTGACCAGAAAAGTTCCCCAGCGCCTACATCGACCCCTTAACAGCCTTTATTAATGCAGCACAGAGCCCAGGGCTCCCCTGCAAGGGCCAGAGCTTGGCGAAGCGCAGGAAAGGGTCAGAGGTAGTGAGAGGCTGGCAGTTGTCTTCAGGGGATGGGCCGACACCCCGACGCAGGGAGGGTAGCTGCGGGTGCAGCCTGGCCCAGGCTCCCTGCTGCAGTGTCCCCTTGTGACGGACAGCCGGAGTCTGTGGGCCCCACGCTGCTCACTCTGCTCTGCCACCTCCCCGGTGCCTTGTTTCTGCAGGAAGTCTGCACCTTGCTGCTGGCCACCCATGTGCTGGGAGACCACCTGAGCCTCCTCAACTGGCTGGGCTTTGCCGTCTGCCTATTGGGAATCTCCTTGCACGTCGCCCTCAAAGCCTTTGCTTCCAAAGGTAACGCTTCTCTGGCCCGATCGCTGCAGGAGCCCACTCCTCCCTTCCCAGCACCTCTGTTAGGAGCCCAGACTGGGCTTGAGGCCTTCACTGAGGGCAGGACGGGCTAAGCCCCCAGGAGCAGGAGTGCCCGGGGGAGACTGCTGTGGTGCAGGACTGACCTGGTTGTCCGTGTGCAGGTGAAAATGCCCTGAAGACCCAGAAGGAGGCTGGCTCCAGCCCTGACCTGGAGTTGTTGCTGCGGCACGGCGAGTCAGAGGAGGTGCCGGAGGAGGAGGACGTTGGCACCCAGGTGCAACGCTGAGCGGACCCGGAGCCCACTGGCGGCTGCTGCGTCTGACCATCGCGCTCAGCGGCACTTACCAACATGCAGGGGCCAGGAGTCCTGCGCTGCCATCTCCCCTGGATCAGGCGCACGTGGGGAGCCCCGAGCAGGGGGTGGGAGGGCCTGCTGCCAGCCGCGGCAGCCGGGATTCCTGCCGGCCGGGTGAGAGGGAAGGCTGCAGCGTGGCCCTGTACAGGGACTGAAGAGAAGCCCCTGCGCTGTTGGGGGAAGCAGGGATAATTCCCAGAGTGTAGGGCCACGGCGGGGGATCCCATGAGCTGTGTGGTGGGGCGAGGGAGCAGAGCCGTGGCTGCGGAGAGAGCGCTCCCAGCCAGCACTGGTGCTGCCTCCCCAGGGGCAAGGCAGGTGGCTGTTGTGCGGGGGCTCTTTCCCCAGCGCCTTGTGGAGCTGGATCTCACGCCAGCTGGAGCACAGGGAGCAGGAGGACCCCTGCCTGCTTGCGCTGCGGGACCAGGCTGGGCCCAGGGACCAGGAAAGACCTCGGCGCTCTGGCTCGGTGGGGCTGGGGGCGTTAAGGGCTGGGGAGCTGGGGAAGCAACTTGCGATGCTGGGAACAGCTCTGATGCCTTTTGAAAATAAATGGCTTCCAGCCCTCTCCTCTGCTTGTGTGAGCCTGTTGTGCGGAGCCAAGGTGCTGGTGCCTCCTGCCCTGCGCCAGCTGCCTCCCTGCTTGTGCTGCTGCCTCCCGCGAGGCACCCGCAGCCCCTTCCAGTGCAGCCAGCGGGGCTGTAAGCAGCTCCCCTGCACGGGCCTCGGCCTCGGCCTCGTCCGCAGCCTTGTCGCCTCCCCAGGAGAACAGGCCTGTGCTGGCACTGACCCACCGGTCGCGTGCCAGGAGGGGCCACTGCTCTTCCCTGCCAGGGCTCAGGCAGCAGCTCAGACTCCAGCCGTCCTTGGTTGGGACACACCGCTGCTTGGCCCCCCGGGGCAGTCCGGGGGGAGCTGTGGGCCCGGCTTAGCCTTGCTCGGGCCACAGGGACCAGTGCTTGCATGACAGACGACGGCTGCCATGCTCCTGGCAGAGGCCAGGCTGGCTGCAGCGGGGCCGGACGGCGCAGCGCAGGGAGGCTGAGCGCTGCTGCGAGCCGAGCAAGAGCCGCAGTGCCCGTGGCCTGGGTGCCTCCCAACGCCGCACTGTGGCCGTTCTCGGCCGAGTTTCTCTCCCTTGGAGTCCCGGCACCGCGCAGCCTCCCCGGGGAGCGGCGTCCAGCAGCGCGGTGCTGGGCCGAGCGATGGTTTCCAGTGAGAAGCCCTTCTGTCGGCCTGGCAGCCGGGGTGCTGAGCATGGCGGGGCTGGGGGGCGAGTGTCGTTGCTCAGAGCAGGCGGCAGGTGGTGCCTCTGTGCCGTCTCCCAGAGCTGCAGCCGTGGAGCCGGAGGTGGCGGTGCAGGCCCTGCCGTGGCTCGAGTGGGAGCCGTGCTGGTGCTGGCTCACGCCTGGGCTGTGGCCTCTGGCCTCGGCTGCTCTCGAGAGCTGCCGGGTGTCCCATGGGTCGGGCTTCGACCAGCAGTGCCTTGGCAGCACCTCTGCCTCCTCTCGCTACCGCCCCGCTGCCCCAGGGCGAGAGCCCCGGCTCGGTGTTTGCTCCCTGCCCTCTCCTCCGGGGCAGTCGCGGCTCCGCTGCAGCTGCCCTTTGCCCTCCGGCCGCCCCATCATGCAGCAGCCTGGGCGGCGCCTTGAGGTTCCTCGAGCTGAACCCTCTCCCCGGGGGCAAGGCTGGCTGTGCCTAAACCTCCTGCGCAGCGAGGCCCTGCCCAGCCCGGTCCCGAGACCCTGCAGCGGGGCTCCCGCATCTGCGCCGGGCGAGGCAGGCGCTGGCCGGGCCTCGCTGGCTGCAGGCAGAGCGTGTCCCCGTGCGCAGGAGGGGCTGGGACAACGCTGGGGCGATTGGCTCTGAAGAAAGCCCTGGCTTAGCTGTGGGCCAGGGACTGCCGGCAGCAAGGGCCTCGAGGAGGGCAGGGGCCCACTGCGCGGCTGGAGCGTGCGGTAGACGTGGGCCTCGGCTGCAGGGCCCGGAGCAGGGCTGCGGGGTCTGACCCCGCCGCACTCTCCATCTCGGCCGTTAGCTGACCGCAGGGGGGAGCGGCAGCTGCTGAACTGCTGCCGTGCTTGGCGTTGCCTGGGCAACGCGGGAGGCAAGTGCCAGGCTCGTTATCGTCTGCGGGTTTATCCTGCCCAGAGCCGCTGGAGACGGCGGTGCGTGTGGGAGCACGGGCACGGCACCTGTCCCGGGGCCGGGGCTGAGTCCCCCTCACCTGCGCTCGCCCGCCCTGCCACCTCGCCGCAGCATCTCTAGCTGGCCGCCGGCCCTGCAGTGGCAGCGTGGGGCCGGGCAGCCTTGCAGCTCCAGCGCAGGTGCCCGGAGGCAGGTGGTGGGTGGCAGGGGCTGCAGGCCCGGCCCAGGGCCCACCCGCGGCCCTTGCTTCCATGGCCCCATCCCTCCCCTGGTGCAAGGCGCACGGGACGTGACTGCTGCAAGGTGATGCTTGCGACCCCTGGGGATGCAGCCCAGATGCCCCAGCACGGGCGAGGCCTGGGCGGCGCTGCCTGCTGCTGGCCCCGGGGCTGCTGCCCTCCCCTGCCCCGGGGCCTGCGGCCATGCGGCTGCCCCCTCCCTCCCGCCGTGGGCTCCTCGCCCCTGGGGAGCGGGGCAGCGGTGCTGGTGGGGGCTCCTGCCCCGGGAGCAGGGCGTGCGGGTGGCAGCCTCGGCTCTGCGCCTGCCCGGGGGGGCCCAGCAGGAGTCAGGCGGGGGGGCCCCCCCTGCCGGCTGTCTGGATCCCACCGGAGTCTCGTTCCATCCCTGCCGTGAGCTCAGTGACACTATAAATAATTTTTAGTGCGACATCACCATTATATCACTAATTACTTCACGCTACCTCTGGCCTGGGGCATAAATTAACTTTTGCTGAATCAGCCCATTTCGTTGCTATTTTGCGTGAGGGAAGGGAGCTGAGCTGGTGGCAGGCGCCCTGGCGGGGCTGGTGTCAAGGGCTGGGCCCTGCCGGCTGCAGCTGCACCCCGTGCTCTTGCTGGGTGGCAAGGAGGGAAGCTCCTGCCCTGCCTGGGAGCCGAGGAGGGGCGATGCTCGTGGCCCACCAACAGCCCTGCACCAGAATTGTGGGGTCCCTGCGACGTGGCGGGCGCCAGCGCCTCCCGCTGGCTCGCCGGCGCTTGGCATGGGTGCGAGGGGGAGATGGATGGGTCCTGCCTGGTTGCGAGTCTGTGGTGGGTCCGTGTCCCCGGGCTGCGGTGGGCTGGCACCGCTGACCCCCACGGCTCAGAACCAGGACAGCGGGTGGGGGCAGGGCCGGGGGGGCCGAGCAGGGCGGCCAGGGGGAGCCGGCACCGTGTGTCTGCTTCTCATCTTCCGTCTCACTTTTATAAGCTCTAAAATTTAATGAAAAGAAGAAAAAAAGCCCCTGGAGCAAGGAGCGCTGGGCCTGTCGGGAGCAGGAAGAGACGGCACGTGGCACCGAGGACAAGCGAATCAAAGAGGGGAGAGAGCCCGGAGGGAGCCGTGAGTGCGAGCGGGGTGGGGGGCAACACCTGGCTGGGCAGCAGGGAGGAGGCCAGCAAGGCTGTGGGACACGGGGCTGGGGACCTGTGCGGAGGGGCTGGGCCTCCCTGGCTGCCCCAGCACTGCACACGTAGCAGCAAGCATGTATGCACTTTTCTGTGTGTGCTTGTGCCCCCTGCCCCAATGCTTGCACACACACACACTGCTGTGCACACACATACCTGTGTGCTTGTGTGCCCCCCCAATGCTTGCACGTGCCCCCCTCCGCATGCTAGAAGTGCAGAGGCATGCGCTGCCCAGCCTGCCTCTCCCTGGAACAGCGCAGGGAAGGTGCCAGCTGTGATTTATTATTGATGGCGTTTAGAGCTAATTAACCGGCGGAAGCGGTGCCGAGCGTCTCGGCAGGGCCACGCTGCTTCCGCTGGCGCTGCTCAGGCCCGGGGCATGGGGCGTTTAGATGCCGGCAGCTCCTGGGCCCTGGGGAGGCCCCTGGCCGAGCAGCCAGCTCACAGGTTGCTGCTGAAACCCCAAGGCAGGAGGACGGTGGAGCAAGGGCTCGCGGCGTGGGAGTCCCTTTGAGCATCAGCGCAGGCCCCATTGCCAGCCCCTGCCCTCCCCGGCAGTGCTCCTGGCAGCGAGGTGCCCACGGCCGGGCCCCGATCCGTGGGGCAGGGCCGGCTGCGAGGCTGCAGCAGCCGCCCGGAGAGGCCGAGTGGGTCTGTGGGCAGGTGGTGCAAGCCCAGCGTCCGCGCAGCGTCGCGGGGCAGGCTGTGG
>NW_005842875.1:226053-226313 GCF_000455745.1 Alligator sinensis
CGGCAGCATTGACCGCGCAGCCATTCCTTAATGAAAGTCGCGGAGGGGAGGCCAGGCCAGGCCCGCAATTATGCTAATTGGAGCCACTGCTGTTAATGTGGGAACAGCCGTCTCTCAGCCCCGAGTGTCCTGGAGCCTGCCGCCATCCCGGGTCCCCCGAGCTGTGCTGCTGGCGTCGGCCCCGAGGTGCTCCCCCTCCTGCCTAGCGCCCAGCCTGGTGGATCCTGCGGCCGGCGGGGAAGGACGGCTCGGCTCCACAC
>NW_005842875.1:226769-227395 GCF_000455745.1 Alligator sinensis
CCCCAGCCGCAGCCTCGAGGCCTGACGGCATCGGAGAATGCCCTCTCCGCTACGCCCAGCAGCTTGCGTAGGACTCGTGCCCCCGGGGTTTGTCGTGTCCCCGGGGAGCCCGTCCCGGTGCCTCGTTCCTGTTCAGCGCTGCCCTCTGCTCCTAATCGGCCCCTGCGAGGAGCATTTGTGTCCAGGAGGGGGATGGAGCAGCAAGAGCTGCACAGCTCGGGGGCCCTGCCCTATGAGCGAGGGGCCGCTGGGTCCTGGCACCGCGGCGGGGGGCAGGCGGGCAGTGGGGCAGACAGCAGAGGGGCAGGAGCCCCCGCCCTGGCACAGGGAGCCCTGGGGCAGCGCTGCCCCTTGGCCCGGCGGGGAGAGGGCGTCACTCATCCCAGCTGCCCGCAGGAGGGCGCAGAAACGGGCACCTGCCTGAAGCAGCTTGGTTTCGATTACTGCCCAATGCAGCTCCCACTGCCCGGCGCTGGGGGGGAGTTGATGCTCGGGGCCGGCGCCGGCCTCCGCCCACCCCTGCCCTGCGGCTGGGCCTGGCCCGGGAAGGTCGGGGTGCCCAGGCGTGTGACGGGATGTGCTGGGAGGGCCGTCACCTGCTCCTGAGCAGCGAGCAGCCCTGGCAC
>NW_005842875.1:227969-233560 GCF_000455745.1 Alligator sinensis
GCTGGCGCGGGTCCAGATGCTGCGATGGGACGTGGTGCCCGGGGCCCTGCTGTAGGCACGGCCTCTTGCCCCCGGCGTGGCTCCGGGCCTGACCCATGCCTGCTTGGTGCCCCTGCGCAGGGGCCGCCAGCCGCGCTGCACCTCGTCCCCTGCACGTAGCACGGCCTCTGGAAGGCACCTCGGGGGGCGATTCCTCCTCCCAGCTCGGCCCCCGGCCCCCGTTGGGAGGCCGTGACCCCTTGGCCCTCTCCCCTGGGCTCTGGCCTGCAGAGTGCCTGCTGCTCCCGCCCGGCGGGCTGGCACGCCAGGGGTTAAGCAGTGCCGGGAGAGTTGGTGTTTAATCCGGCCCGTTGCAAGCCGAGGTGGGAAAGTGCCTCCTGCGGCCGTCCGGCCGTCCATCCATCCGTCCGTCCGTCCGTCCGCCTGCCTCAGGCAGCCGGCGCCTCTGAGGAAATGGAAATGCAGGCGGCTGGGGATTAGGGCGCCTATCGCTGGAAATGGTTTTCTTATCGTGTCTCTGTGCTGAATTGGTGGGACAGCCGCTGGAAATTGAATTGCCTTTGCGGCGCGGCGCGGCTCTCCTGCCACTGCCTCCTCTGCCTCGCCACCCTTTCTCTCCTCCTCCGTCTCCGGCCCCGGAGCTGGCAGAGGCCTGGGTGCCGGCAGCAGGAGAGGCAGGGGCATGACGGGCCAGGGTGGGAGCTGCCAGCCAGCGACCCCCTCTCCCCGAGCCTCAGCCCTGCCCCCGGTCCCCTCCAGCATGGGGACACTGCTCCCCGCTTGGCGTGGCCTGGCCTCGTGCTCCCCACTTCGGGCACCGCCTTCCCCAGGGCCGGGCCGGAGGGGATGGGCTGGGGCTTTGCAGGAGGACCCGGGGCATGGGGGAGCGCCAAGGCTGGCTGGTGCGGTGCAGTGCGCCGCGCCGCGCCGCACCGGCCGTTTGGTCGCAGCGCTGTAGTGCGCTGGTCACTGTGCACCTTCTCCTGGGTCCAGGCCAGCTGCTGCGCTGCGGGAGCCAGCGTATGGACGGGCTGGGCGCAGCCAGCAGACAAGGCTGCAGCAGCTGGTGGAGGGAGCGCGGGAGGCATCGGGCCCCGTGCAGGCTCAGCGCCAGGCGAGGAGGGAGAGGGTCCGAGGGGGCAGGTGCAGTGGAGACACACGGGCATTAGCACAGAGGCTTGGTGGCTCGTTGGAAGAGGGCCCTGGCGGTGGGACTGCCCAGGAGAGGCCTGGCGGGAGCCGGGCACTTCCCGATACAGAGAGGGGCCACGACCTGCCCTTGCCTGGGACCTGCGCTCCGCTCCCTGCTGCTCGGCGCGGGGTCCACTTCTCTCTGGCCTGCGACGGTCAGGGCGGGGGGGCCCCAGGACGCCCCAGCCCCGGTCCACTGTTCGTGGCTAAATGGATCAGGGCCGTTCTGGGTGAAAATGGATATATCAAGGTGACTTTGTGGAGACAGAGATCCCCTGTCCCGGGATTTGCATAATCCTAGCAGACAGCATGATAACGATGTTTGTTAAAGACAGAACACAATAAATTAATACCGTTACGTTGTTACTGCAAATTGCAAAGCAGGTAATTTATAGCGGGTGCAGAGCAGCGTCTGTGAGAGCCGCGGCCTGGACCCGGCAGGGCCAGGAGCCAGGAGCCAGGGCCCGCGCGGGGCTGGGCTGCGCTGGGCTGAGCCATGAGCCGCTGGGGCCAGCTGGCTCCTGGGCCTTGCAGGCCGCTCATTTGGCCCTTCCTGGCTTGCCCGGGGAGGTGACCCCAGCCCGGGGTCCCTGCCCCATGGGTGTCCGGCTGCTCCCTCCTGCTCTTAGTATTGCCAGGATGGAGAGGGCGTCCCAAGGCTGGGGCCAGGAGGGGCGTGGGTGGCAGCCCAGGTGTCCCGGGCTGGCCCCAGGCAGGGTGTGCTGTAGCCGCCGCTGGCCTGGTTCAGCCCCAGCGCGTGCCTGGGCTGCGGATGCCGTGCCTTGGTGCAGCTGAGCGTGGTCCCCATCACTGCCCAGGGGAGCTCCCAGGTGCACTCGCCGCCCAGGCCTGCTGGAGCCTGGTTCGGGGCGCGCACCGCTGCCTGGGGTGCAGCGCGAGGCCCAGCAGCAGATTCTGGTGCCCGGGCTCCGGTGCCCGGGGGTGCCGGGGAGGGCCAGGGCTGGGGGTGGGCAGCCCGGCTGGCGCTGGCGCTGGCGCCTCCTGTCCTAGGCAGCTGCTGCAGGCTGCGCCGGCCTCACCCGCCGGACCCTGCCAGAATCCTAATGCGCCGTTTATCTCTGCAGCACCGCGACTTTACGAGGGGCGACGCTGCGCCGAGCCGGAGCAGGATCCCGGCTAATTGGATTCTGCGGCTCCGGCTGCTGCGGAGGCAGACGCTGGCTTAGCGCAGCGGGCTGAGCGGGCCCCTCCCTGCCGTGCAGCCCTCGCCCAGCCCGTGGCGGGGCTGAGACGAGTCGGGGAGAGGCCTGGGGGCCGGGGCTGTCCCTCCCGCACCCCTCTGCGCCTGGCAGGGCCTGTCCCTGCCGACCACCCGGAGGGGCCCGGCACAGGCAGCTCCTAGTCCCCGGTGCTGCTGGGAGCCGTGCGCATGCCCCCCATCCCCTGCGCTGATTTAGAGCCTGTCAGGGCAGGAGCGGGATTCACCTCATTAACACAGATTTATTCCTGTATAAACATTTCATCGCTTTAATTGCGAAGCACTCAGATGGCAGCAGCGCCAGGAATGGCTCCATGTGCGCCAGGCGGGATGCGGCCTGCCAGGTGTGCCAGCACGGGGCGCGGGCCAGCCCCCAAGTGAAGCCGTGTGTGTGCAGACGTGGCATGCACGTGGGGGAGCGTGCTGCGAGTGTGGATGTGGGCTGATGTGTTGATGAGCGCCCCAGGTGCTTGTCCGGCCCCGTGGGGTGCTGCTGCCTGCACGGCCCCGTGGGGATGGAGCCTGCATGAGACCCGTCAGCGCCATGGGTGCTGGGGCATCGCACTGCTGGCGCCGATGGCAGGGACGGGGTCAGGGGAAGGGGCAGCAGGGACCCGAGGCAGGGGCTTTCCTCTCCTCTCTCAAGCTGCAGGGCCAGGTGGGAGGGCAGGACATGTGGTGCTGGAAGTGGCTGGGGTGGACGCCCGACCCATGAGGAGCGACCCCTTGGAGGATGGAGGAGGGTTGCACAGGCAGTCGCAGCAGTAGCCCAACGGGCAGGATGGAGCGAGGGCGCTGGCGGCTGAGCCTCAGAGCCAGGCACTAGCTGGGCATGGCCTGCTGCAGGCCTTGGAGGCAGTGTTGCCTTGTCGGGGATGTGGGGTGCACAGAGCCGTGCGCGGGAGTCGGGTTGTGCCCCTTTCACCAGCTTGCTGGTGGCGCTCGGGAGGGGCTGGCAGCCGCTCAGTGCAGCCCAACGCCTCGGGTGCATGCAGGAGCCGTGCCCAGCACCCTCGTGCAGTTTTGCCGTAGGATGGGCACTGCCTGCTCTCGTGGGTGCCTGCAGTCGGCCTTGGCCGGTGGGGGAAGCGTGAGGCGTGGACGGGCAGGGGCAGGGCGCCTGTCTGTGGGATGGGAGGCGTGGAAATGCGAGGGGACTTGCTAACAGGCAGCGGCTGCAATTCCCCCATGTTCCATCCAAATGTTAATTTTATGGAGGCCTTTATAAATCTTGCAGCTTTCCCCTGTCCACGGGCTACACAGATTTCATCTTGTTGAGAGGTGACACTTCTGGCCTTTGGTACCAGGCTATCAATTTAATGCGCCGAGTGTAATAAAAAACACAGGACCGTATTAACTCCCAATTACTCGGTTGCTCCTTCCCTTAACCCCTTCTGCACCGCGCTTGAGAGCAGCACCTCCGCCATCCCAGCGCCGGGAGCTTGGACAGGGACGGCGAAGCCCGGCCGAGCTCACAGCCCCACGCCTGAGCCGCAGACATGGCCTGGCTCCGCAGCCAGCACCCAGCCAGGCCCCGGGGGGAAGGGGTTCGTCTCCCTTCGCTCCCAGGCTCCCGCGGGGCTTTCTGAACTGCGGAGAGCAAAGGGCGCAGGACTGGGCCCTTGTGCCCCAGGCAGCTGGGCAGGGGCGCTCCAAGACGAAGCGCTGGGCTGGGCTCAGGGCAGCACCGTGGGCGCACGGCGGTGGCAGGCCGGGAATTCGTGTGGGGCTCCGTGTCCCGCAGGTCCCGCCTGGCCCTGCCCACGGTGCCTGCCTCGTCCTCGCTCACGGATGGGGCTGGGGAGGCAGCTGGAGCCTGGGCATGGAGCGCCCCGCATCTAGCTCCTTTCATCCCCCAGGCTGGGGGCCGTCTCCGTGTGCCAGGCGTGGGCACCGGCAAGGCCCTGCATCCCGAGCTGCAGGCGGCTGCGGTGGCAGCGGGCACTGGGGCTCAGGTGCGGAGCAGTTGCTCAGGGAGCAGATCTTGGAGGCTGGGGGAAGGGGCCTCGTGCCCCGTGCTGCGCTGGGGGGGCCGTGCTCAGGCAGCTGCCAGTCGTGTGCCCCAGGCTCAGCCTGCCCCGGGCCTGCGGAGCTGCACTGGAGCAAGCAGGGGCAAAGGTAAGTCGGGAGCTGCCACGTGCTGCTGCCTGGGCCCCAGCCCTGTGCCCTGGCACCCTGCACCACCGGGTTGGCAGGCGCCCGAGGTAGGGCGGCGCCGGGGTTTGCCCAGCTCCCTCCACGCTGCCTCCCGGGAGGCAGAGCAGACAGATGCGGGAGCCTCGGCAGGCAGCGCATGATCGATGCTAAACCCATCTACCGGAGTTGCTCACACAGTTACCCCGGCCCCGTGCATCCAGTCGTGACCACGCGGGCTTCAGACCTGCTCAGGTGGTGCCGAGCGGAGCAGGCACCGAGCAGCCACTCCTCGCAGTAAATTCGTCCGCTTTACCTGGCGTTTCCTGGGCTCCCGGCCCTGGCTCCGTCCTCTGGGTTTTCCCTCCTGTGCTTCGCGGCCCCCACTTCTTCCCAGCTCCCTGCTCTCAGCCCCTTCCCCAGGTCTCAGTCCCAGCTGACAGCCCCTGGTCGTCCCTGCTCCTGCCAGCTGGCCCGCGTGTGCCTGGTGCTGCACGTGCCCTGCCTCTGCCGCCGGCCCAGCTCTCCCTGCCAGGCCCTGTTCTCGCCAGCCCCCAGCCCAGGCTCCTTCCCCCGCCGTGGGCTCCCGCGCAATGCCAACAAGCATTAATACAAATGTTTGGAATGCGCTAACGATGCTGATAGTATTTCTGTACTAATTAGTAACGCTGTTCCAACGAACTCTCACTTAATGATGTAAATTACCAGGCAGACAGCGGGGAGAGGGGGCCGCACCCAGGCACGGGCAGAGCCGCAATTAAGTGGCGGGACGCGGCTCCCGAACAGCTGCTGGTCTGATGGCACGGCAGGGATGTCCCAGCCACCCCGCCCTCGGGCCCAGGGGCGCTGGTGTCTGCCCTGTCCCCGGCCCCCCACCCCTCGCTGGGCTGGGCTGGGCCTGCCAGGGGCAGGGTAACAGGGGCAGGAAGGGGTTAAGGGCCAGTCTGAAGGACTGACAGTAAGTGCCCAGGTAAGTGTGCGGGGCAGGGGGGCAGCTGAGCCACAGACCCGGGGCTGCCCCTGCCTCTCCCTGGTGCTGGTGCCAGGG
>NW_005842875.1:234043-244735 GCF_000455745.1 Alligator sinensis
CAGGCCTGCTCTGAAGGAAGATGAATGGGCTGGAGCTGGTGAGAACGATTCTAATTTATAATCCGCTGCTTTGTGGAGCTCCCCAATTAATCCTCCGCAGATACATAAATAGGCCGCGTGTTTGTTTTGCTTCAAACGTAATAAACATTACACTCTGTCCCCTGCTTTTGGTGCCGGCTCCTGTCAGCACATTAGTCCCTGCAGCTAATTCCTCACACCTGTCTCCCGGGCCCGGGGGAGCAGGGCTGAGCACGGGGAGGAAGCGCCAGGCTGCAGGAAACCGGTGGCACGGAGAGATAAATTGCTGATCAAAGGGCCGGAGCGCGGCGCGGCAGCCCAGCAAGGCAGCAGGGCCCGCGCGGGGAGCGCTTTGTTCCTCCACAGCCGTCTCGGGCGCGTGCTGCAGCCTGGCGCGGGGGCAGGCGGCCGCCTGGGCCCGGGCACTTGGGCACGTGCCTCCTGGCGGCAGGCGCGGGGGGGGCCTTTGCGCCCGTCCCCCGGGTGGGACGTGG
Source organism: Alligator sinensis (assembly GCF_000455745.1). Classification (NCBI taxonomy): domain Eukaryota; kingdom Metazoa; phylum Chordata; order Crocodylia; family Alligatoridae; genus Alligator; species Alligator sinensis. Next base: position 234,556 of record NW_005842875.1, read on the forward strand.
CCGCTCTCTGCACCCCGGGAGGCGTCGTGAAGCAAGGGGCCGTGGCAGGCGGCTGCGACGGACTCGTCTGGCTCTCGCCGAGAAAGAGGAGCGGTGCAAACAGGTGTTACAATTACAGCCGCCGCGAGCCGCGGGTGGCTGATGGCGCCGCACGCTCTCAGACGTGCTTGTGCTGCCGTCTGCCGGGGGTGGGCGCCTTGCCTGGCGTTTGCGGGGAGCCCGAGGCTGGTTCCTGGCTGCTGCTCCCCCCACGGCCCTGCTGGCCCTGGCTGCGCTGCCGTGTGCTGCATCCCGGCCTGGCGGGGCAGAGACCCTCTCCGCCCTTCCCCTTGCCCACGGCCGGGGCAGTGCCCAGCGAGCCCTGGCCCTGCGTGCGAGGGCTGGGTCCAGCTGGGCCGCGCTTCCCCTGCCGGTCCCTGGCCGCTCTCTGGCCATCCCACGCACCAGACTCGTGGGCGCATGCTGTATCGTGAGCCACGGCCGACTGGCAGCGGGGGCCGGCATGCATCCTGCGCCTGGCAGCAGCGGGTCAGCCGCTCTGCTCGCAGCCTGGACACAAGGCGCTGCCTGACCGTCTGCAACCCATCTGCTCGCAGCCTGGACACAGGGCGCTGCCTGCCCGCCTCCAACGCAAGGTCCTGGCTTAGTCCCCTGCTTCAAGGGCCGCCGTCGTCCCAGTGCCAGCGCTGCCCTCTCCGCCCCCACCCCCGGCTGCTTCAGGGCCCAGGACGGTCTTGGCGGGGTGCTTGCACGGGAGGCAGGGCAAGCACGCCGGCCTGGCAGCACGTTCCCAGCGCCCCGGGGACTGCACCTGTGCCACGCAGGGCTGCCAGGGGAGGGAGCCAGGAGGCAGCGCTTATCGGGCCGAGCAGCTGTCCCGGCTGGTGCCGGGCTGGGGCTCCCCGTCCAGGTCCTGTGGGGAAAGGTGTGCATGGGGGTGGCCACTGGCCCCCTCCTTCCCGCTGTGCCCAGGGTTTGGACACCTGGCCCCTGGTCTCTGCCACCTCAGGCTGCCGCATGCTGGCTCCCAAGGTGCTGCTGTCCCTGCGCCCCCCTGCACCCCCCGCCTCGCTGCTTTGTGTTGGGGCCCGAGCTGGCAGGCGCGCGGGGTGGGCTGCAGCAGGAGGGGCACACGCCGCTCGACCCGCAGCTCGGAGGGGGCAGAGCGCCCCGGCCCTGCTGGCAGAGCTGCCCTTTCTCTGCTGTCTAACGAGCCCCTCTAACAAGGCTCCTCCGGCAGCGGTGGAGAGGGAGGAGAGGCTGCTGGCAGCAGCTCGCGGCCAGGCCTTGTCAGCGCGCTGCAGAGGTCGGGGCAGGCAGGGCTGTCTTCTCCAGCCGGCCGCCCTGGCACGCTGCCACGCTCGTCGTGCTGTCACTAGCAGGTACGAGTGAGGGAAAACAGCGCCCGCGGGGCTCGGAGTTGGGAACATCCCCCGTCGGGGTCCCGGGACCGGCTGTGCCGCCTCACCCTCCCCAGGCCAGCCACCACATCCAGCACATGGCTTCCCTCCCCGCCGGCCCCTCTCCTGCCCCCGACCTGCTCCTGTGCAAGGCGAGAAGGGTAGTTAAGAGCTGCCGAGTCCAGGACCTGTGGCGCTGGATGCTGTCTGGACACACAGCCTTGCCAGGGCTGCTTCCTGGCCCTGGGCTGCAAGCCAGGCGCTTGGATGTGGGCGCGCGGGGCTGGCAGGCAGGGCCAGGCTGTGCGGGGGGCTGCAGTCAGCTCTGCAGGGAGCGAGCCGGGAGCCCCGGGGCTGGGGCTGCACGTGTCAGGGAAGGTGAGGGGTGTCGAGCCCCTGCCAAGGGGTCCCGTGGCCTCTCTCTGGCAGCTGTGGACAGAGAGCTTGGTGTCCCGATAGATCCAGCTACACCGGGGGCTCGTCATGGAGCGTGGGCACCGGCCCCGGGAGCAGGCCAATGGCTGCGGCACGCGCTGAGGAGGCTGCCAGGCAAGTGAAGCAAGAAATCCTAAATGCTTTTCATCTGCAGTGCCCCAGCCGTGTCCACCGAGCTTCTGCTTCCCTCGTGCCTGGGTGAGCAGGAGGCCGGGGGCTCCTGCGGGGGGGTTGGCGGCGGGGTCTGCAGCGTTACCCCACCTGAGGGCAGGCGCACCCCAGGCCAGGCGGCTCTGGCTGGGGAGTGGGGAGGGGAGAGCGGAGCTGATCCAGTGCCGGGGGTTGGCCCCTTATCTGGCCCTATGGCTCTGCTGCCTGGTCCCCCCACGTCTGCCTGCCCTGGAGAGGCACGGGGGAGCAGCATCCAAAGGGGAGAGCGGAGCGCGTCCGTGGTACTGAGCAGGGTGCGTGACCCACCCCAGCCCCGCACGTCTGCCCCGCGTGTCCCCACGCCGCACTCTGCCAGCCCCCGCGCCAGCCCTGCCTTTCACAACTCTCGGAGGTTTTTAAATTTAATGGGTTCTCTTCTCTCTCTTCCTTCCCAGCACCTGCGCTGGATCCTCTCTGAGCCGCTGCCAGCTCCAGGGATTACGAGTGAATAATTCAGGCCTGATGGTGCGTTTGAAGTTCCAGGGAAGGAAGCAGACTGTCTAACCTGCTCCATCCCCGCCTGGGGCCGGCGCCGCGGCTGCAGCTTACAATAAACCTGAGTCTCCAGCCAAGCTGTGGAGGGGCCCCGGCCTCCGCCGAGCCCTAGTCCTAGTCCCCTGGAGCCAGGCCGCCAGGCAGCCGCACACGGGGTGCAGTCACCCGGCAGGCACCAGTGTCCTCCCGGCGCGGCAGCTACTGAGCCCACGGCACGGGGACAGCGGGCACACGAGCATGAGGTCTCTGCGGCTTGGGGCCAACAGCCTCCTGCAAGGACCTTGGGCTGCGAGGGGAGGGTTTGGATGCGTGTCTGCTACTCTGCTGGCCCCCGGCTCGGCATGCTGACCCGGGTCGTTCCTAGCTGGGATTGCGCTTTGAGCTGTTTCTCTCCAGAAGTGCTTCCCAGCCTGCCATGCACCCATGTGCGTGGGGACCTGGGTCTAGAGCCAGCCCAGGGCCGGGACTGTGGCCACAGCAAATGCAAGGCGAGGCAGAGCTCATTCGTCCTGCAGAGCAGCAGAGCACCAGCTCAGCGCGGAGAGCCAGCAATTGGAGAGGCTGCCGGTCGGTCGTAATGACAGAGCAGCGACGGAGCAGAGCGGGGGCGGCCGTGCGGGTGGCTGCAGGCTGAGAGAGAGGCCTGAAATGCCACGGTCCAGACCAGACATTGGAGGCATAAAGCAAGAGGAAGCCAATGAAGGCCCTTAAGTGACGGAGCCACAAGAGAAAAACGGGAATAATGAAAGCTCAAATGAGCCGCATGATTTTGAACAAGTTGTAATTTGGAGAGGTAGGTGCTGGCAGGCCACCAAAGCGCCTGCTACAACAGCCGGCCTTGCAAAGAAGTAGGAGAGACACTGAGATCCAAGCAGTTCCAGCATCAGGTGGGCAGAGGTGGGGGCAAGGGGACTAACTGCAGGGCGGGTTTGGGCCGGGGGTGGGTGAGAGCAGAGCCTCGGGCCCTGACGCCGTTGCACCAGGCAGGAGAGAAGCAGGGAGAGCTCCCCAAGAGAGGGGCTGCACGGCCCCTGCAGTGGGTCCGAGCGGTAGCAGACAGGTATGTCCTGACTGGGGACACCGCTGTGGCAGTGAGAAGTGGGGATGAGGAGGTTGGGAGGTGGAGGCGAGGGCTGCGCACATCACCACCCAGGGTGTCGGACGTGGTAGGTGGCTGGTGGCCAGGAGGAGGGAATGGCCAAGACCAGGCCTCGGACACTCTCGGCAGGAGAACGGTGCCTGCAGCCTCCTGGGCAGGCGCCCACAGGCCCTGGACAAAGGAGGCAGACACACCAGCCGACAGCCCTCCGCGGAGCCGGCTCTGGCAGCCACAGCAAGACAACGGCAGGGGAACTGGTGGGACGGGACCCTGGAGGCAGGGCAGCCGCTGGACCGAGCGGCTTTGTGAGGAAATCTCGCAGGTCTTGGAGGCAAAGCAGGTGAAGGGTCGTGTCTGCCCCGTCCCCAGGGCCCTGCGCAGGCAGGTGGAAGGTGCCAGGGAGCACGCCAGGGTCAGCTTGCAAAGGAAGCGTTCTTGGGAAACGAACCGTGGCCTCAGGCCCTGGTGACCACATGAACAGCAACGAGCACAGCAGGAGGCACGTCGCGCAGCTCCACGGGTTCAGAGTCTGACCACTGCACCATGGAAAGGCCCCGAAGATTATCGGGAAGACATGCGCTGGCGGTGATGCAGCAGGCAGGGATCGAAGGATGGGCTTGAGATGAATGGGTTCTGCCGAGGAGAGAAGGGTGCAGGGTGGGGTGGGGATGACTGTCTCTGTTGGTGCCACCTGCATTGCCACGGGGAGCGTGAGGCTGGAGCTCAGCTGTTGCCCCAGCGCTGCCTCCAGACATGCTCCATTCCCTGTTGACATTTGCTGTCACTGCATCAGCACAGAAAAGCTGCCCTGAGCTGCTGAGGCCTGGGGCCGAGAGGGCGACTTTGAAAAGGCCCAGCAGGAGCTGGCCCCTGCAAGCTGCAGCAGGCCCCTCGCATGGTTTGGAGCAGCGATAGGGTTGGGAGCCATAGCCAGCGCATCCGCTGACGGACAGAGGCAGAACCACAACGACAGCAGCCCAGGAAGAGCCTTCAGGGATACTGCTGCCCTGCGCAAGGCTTATCTGCTGTGCTCGGCAAGACACTGCTGCGGAGCCTCTGATGGCTGCTGCCCAGGACTGTCTACAGCCCCAGACGCTGGAGACGCGTGCGCTGGGTATGATGTCCGGATGCTTGCTTTGGTAAGCATGTGTGAGCAGGCGTGCACACACATGCACGCAGGTCCGTAGTGCTGTGCAGGGCTCACCCCATTCCTGCCCAAGGCTACAGGAGCGCTGCATTGCCAGGGGCCACGCGCCTTCAGGGAGGCCCAGCTCTCCTGCAGGAACGCTGCCCTCCTCGGGCAGGGCTGTGGCCTGGTCTGACCTGATTACGTGGCAAGGAACTGACCCGGGTGTTGGGACTGATCGTTCTGAGCCCTTCACTGCAGGGCGCAGCCAGAAGCCGCAGCCCCCGGGGTTAGCTCTTCAAAGCCCGGGGTCTGGCCTGCAGCCTGACCCTTGCACTTTGCTCTGGGTCCTGCCAGTCCCTGATGGTGCCCCAGGACATCAGCCCAGAGGACAGGACCCTGGTGGGCTGCCCCAGGCGACGGCCAGGCCCAGGGTGTGAGAAGCCTTGCGACTTTGCAGTGCCCCAGCAGGGAATGGAAAGGCCCCCCTCCCCACCGTCTCCCTACGCACTTGGTTCAGAAAGAACCTGGATTAAAACCAAAGAACTGGACTGGAACGACATCCCCGTCCCTGTAGCTGTACAGACAGATGCCTCCATGGCCGCCCAGCTGCTGGGCCCAGGGATGCCCTGGGACTGGACCAGGGCCCACGGGTGTGAGGAGCAGGTGGCCCGGCCCTGAGGCAGCAGAGTACGAGCCACCAGTGCCGGATGAGATGATGAACCAGGGGAGGCGAGAGCCCCACCAGGCAAGTGAAGACTCCACGCCCGCAGGCCTGGTGGGGACACGTGCTTGGGTTGTGATGGGAGACTTGTGCCCAGCCAGCACCACCGGGTGTGCGGGGATGATCCCTGATGATTGCCGCGGGACTCGGAGCAGTAGGTTCCCGCTCCTGCTGACCCCAAACAAGCTGTGGGCCTGGGCCGCGGACAGCCAGCTCCCCTGAGCTCGGAAGCAGAGGGGCGCAGCTCGGGTTTGCTGTGACCAGGCTATGCTGCCAATGTGCAGAGCAGACCGTAATGCTGCATGAATCACTTGTAGGTTCATAAACTCAGGCCTGTTGTCAGCACCCTCCTGCTGCGGGGGAGATGAGGGAGGGCCTTGCAGCTCGGCAGGACTCCCACTCCGGCCGGGGGGGCAGGCAAGGGACAGCCCGGTGCTTCTGGGGGAAGCTCTCCTGGGGCAGGGGCTGCAGGGCAGTGTTCCTGGCAGATGGAGATGCTGGCAAGCCTGGGGGCAGGAAGCTGTGAGGGAAGGGGTGGGGGCAGCACGTGGGGCAGGCTCTCCGCCCTGCAGCAAGGCCTCTGGGGACATGCCGAGAGCCAAGCTCCTGCCCCCACGACAGCCTCGCAGCCTCCCTCAGCCTGGGCAGAGCTCTCTGCAGCTCTGTGCTTGGGGGCTGCGGGCACAGACATGGTGTCCCTAATGCCACCGAGTGCAGCTGCGGGGCGTGAGTTGGGCTGGGTGGTGGTGTGTGCAGCCACCGCTCCGCCAGAGATGAAGGCCCAAAGCTGAGGACGTCAGAGTTGGCAGCACCACCCACATGGGACGAAGCACTTGGAGCACCGGAGATGGGCAAGGTGCCTCTGGAAAGTGCTGTCAGCGCCTGGGAGCAGAAAGGCTGCTGGTAGGGCCAGGCCTGGAGCGAGCAGGCAGTGGCACAGCGTGAGTGCGGTGCGGGCCGGGGAGCACGGCCCCTCCAGCTGGGATGAGAGGTCCCGGGAGGGCCCACGGGCAGGTGCTGGCCTGTGCCGTGGCATCACCTGCACACTGGTCCCACGGGGTTCTGCATCTTGGCACCCCTTGCCACTGAGCCAGGATCTGCTCATAGGCGCTGCTCATCAGGAGCCCCTGGGGGGTGTCTGGAAACACGAAAGCAGGAGTAACCAGGGTCGACCGCGTGCTCCCGGTACCGGCAGGGCTGACGTGCTCCGGCAGAGCTGTGCACAGCTGTTCCCCAGGGGCCTGGCAGAGCACGTACCCATGTGAGTAGTAGCTTGTAGGGTGCTGGCCCCCTGCCCCCACTCCGTCCTGCCCTGTGCTCGATGCTGCCCTGGCAGAGGGGTGCAGCTCCCCACGCTGGCTGCACCCCCTTGCCCTGCAGCCCTCCCCACCCCACTGCTCCCCTCATCCTCCCACCAGTGCCAAGTGCTGGAGCCATCACAGCAGCCCTCCTTCCCCTCCCGCGCAGAGCCAGCTGGATCAGGTCAATTTGAGCAGCCCCCAGGTCAGCTACCAATTACCTGCACTAGATGCAGCTTGAAAAGGAGCCTCTGAAGTCTTCTACTCCTTCATTTTCCTCTTTCCATTTCAAATTCTCCGCTGCTGGAAATAGACACTTCAGCCTCTTTTACAGACCATAGTAAATGAGGATTTCGTCCAGGCCTCCCGCTTTTGCTGATACAGACACTTTCTCCTGCACAGACGAAGCCGTGGCCAATCCATGCTGCTGCCAGGCCCTTCTGCCCAGGCCCCACGGGTGCCGTGAGCCCATTGGCACCGCAGCATGGTGGGACAAGCCCCACACGTGTGCCTGAGCCAGCTGGCCCGGCACCTCCTCGCACCCTGAGTTCTGAGCTGGTGGCGGGCGCTGGGGCGCTCTGGTGAGCAGTGCCCCTCATTTCACCAGTGGGCAGGTGCTGCACCGGCTGTGACAGGGATGATTTCCATTGCCCCACGCCAGCCCTGTCCTGGGAGGAGAAGGAAATCCAGTCCCCGCGTCCCTGTCACTTCTTTGGCTCTGAGGCCAGGGGACAGCTACAAGGTCCCTGCTGCAGGGACGGGACCTGCAGGGCCCTTTTGGAGGCCAGGGCTGAGGCACTGCCCTGCAGCGCTCAACTGAAGGGACTGCACCCCCTTGCACTGCAGGCCTGGGCGCAGTGGTGAGCCCAAGGCAGAGCTGCAGAGGCCAGACGAGGAAGGTGCCTAAGGGGTCACATCCTGCTTCCCTGAGGCCAGTGCACCGCAAGCAGCAAGCGCTGGGGGAAGCAGGCCAGCCGCTGGCAGGAGTATTCCCGCCTGATGCAGTCACGCATTCCCCATCCCAGACTGGCGGGTTCGGCTCTCGGAGGCAGCCGCAATTTTACATAAAGTTCAATTAAATATTTGCTTTATAATTGCGCAACAAATTATTCATAAAGGCATTGGAATCTCATCACAGGGCTGACACTATGAAGTCTGCAAGTGACACGGTACTCGGGGAGAATAAAGATTGGGGAGAGCTCCTGGCCCCCCGGGAGGGAGCGGTGCACAGAGTGGGCTGTCCAGCCAGGGGCTCAGGGAGCCGAGGGAAGGGGCTGCTGCCAGTGTGGCAGGCTTAGCCTGGGATGTCCCCTGGGTCAAGGTCAGGCCCCTCAAAAGAAAAGGCTCAGCCTGGGGCTTGCTGGGCGGCCAGCTCTAGTCTCCCCTCGCCTCGTGGGGTTCCTGCTGCCAGGGGCTGCTGCACCCTCCCTGGGTCCTGCAGAAGGAGCTGCAGCCTTGGGCAGCTCAGAGCAGAGCAGGACCGGGATCCCAGCAATGTGTCCTGCCCCCCACCCCCTGAAGCAGTAACTGCCCCATGGGAGCTGGGCTGGGCCCTGTGCAGGGGAAGGAGGCTGGCAGGGGCTGCTGTGGCCTCCGGGGGCTGGCAGTGCTCCACATTCATTCCTGTTTGCTGCTCTGAAGCCAGGGCCCCATCTGGAGAAGGACTGAGTGCCACCAGTCAGACCTGGAGCAGTTGCCACAGGAGCCAGGATGAGGATTCTGCACCACACAGCCTGAACGCAGGCCCTCGGGCCGTCTCCGCAGACTGTGGGCCCCCCCCCAGCTCTGCCTGCACCCCCACCCCAGAGCCCTGGCTGCAGAGAAAGGTAAGGGGCTCCCTGGTTCGTAGCAAGCAGCCTTTAGCTGGCAGCGCGCACAGGACCTTTCCTGCTGCATGGTGCACGGAGCCTGCCTGTGCCCGGCACAGCCCGACTGAGCCTCCCCCTGCCTGAGCACCGCACTCTGCGACCGGAGGGGCCTGGAAGGGAGGCACTTGCCCAGGCTGTAGGGCGCTCGGTGCCCCACGTGTGCCAAGCCGGCAGCTGCCGGAGAAGGCCGACCTGAAGGCCAGCATGCACAGAGTCCGCCTGCATGAGCAAGTGGCAGGGCGGGAGGGCCATGCCCGGGATGGCGCGTCGGGCAGGGAGATGGATAGCCTGCCAGCCAGGCGCGGACAGCAGATGGAGAGCTAGATTAATAGGCACTGGCTCTGCCGACAGAGGTGAGTCACAGAGCTCGTCCACTCCCGCACTGGGCCCGTCTCGCCAGTGGGGGAGCAGCCACGGGATTCAGAGACCGATCTCTCCTCAGCCGCCAGGATGCGCTGGCCTCCTCCTGAGGAATTCCCACGGAGGCGCTGAGCCCTGGAGCGGCTTCCTAGCAGCCGGACGGCCCAGGCTGCACCACGGACAGCCCCACCAGGAGCAGGCTGCACAAAGCGCCAGCCCAGCCCAGCACTGGTGGCGAGGAGCAGCCCCTGGGCAGGCCACCTGCGTGCACGTTCCCCGGGGACCCCAGCAGCTCCGGCCCCGACGGAGTAGTGGGCACAGCAGAGCTGCAGCAGGCCGAGAGGGTAGCAAAGGACTGCAGCTGTCAAGCCTCGAGGGTATCTGTTGGGACCTCCGGAACAGGCCAGGCTGGGCCAGAGGGGAACCCACGGCTGGGCAACCTGCTGCCTGGCACCTGGTGACGCAGTGGGGAGACAAGCCCAGCCCAGGCCAGCCGGCAGCACAGCTGTCGCAGCAGGGCTCACAGGCGTTTCGGCTCCGCAGGCGGCAGCACAGGGAGCGGAGCGGAGCACAAGCTGGCGGCTCCCGGACCAGCTGCTGCCGTCAGGAAGAGCTGGAAGGTCGGGGCCAGGTGCAGCTCCGCACCACTGGACTCTCCCTCTGCCAAGGGACGAGCAGGGACCCTGGGGGCAGGCAGAGGAGCGTCTGGGACGCAGGCCTGATCTCATGTTTGCAGCAGCCGGAGGAAGCTCATCTCGTGCTGGTGACCAGGGAGGCTGCTGAGAAAGCAGCAAATCTGCATCCTGTGCCGGGAGGCCCCGTCTCGCTCTGGTATTTCTTTAGTTGTTCATGTCACGGCCCTTCAGTCTGCGCGGTTTTACAAGCCTGCTGTGGAGATGAAAGCGCCTCCAGATCAAGTTGGGGAAGCTTTTAACTTTCACGTCCTACAGACAAAGGCGCGTGGAGACAGGGGGACGCAAAGCCTGGCAGAGAAAGGGGGAGTGAAAACGAGAGCCCGAAAGAGTGAAGGGGACAGAGCAGGCAAGCGGCAGCAGCGCCGCGCTGGGAGGCGAAGAGGAGCCGGGGGCTGGCGAGGGGGCCGGGCCCACGGGGCCCAGATCGCCCTTGCTCCGAGATCCAGCCGGGAGCAGGGCCTGGGGCGGGG
>NW_005842875.1:246168-255002 GCF_000455745.1 Alligator sinensis
CTGCTGCCATTGCCCCCGAGGTAGGTGGCGCAGTCGTGGGCCTGGCCCCTTGGTGCCAGCCCGCCCTCGAGCTCCTGGCTGCCCCGGCCCCTGGCAGAGCCCCGCGCTCGAGATGCTTCCCGCGTCCTCTTGCAGCCGGGCAACGTCCCCCCCTCCCTCCGTCCCTCCCGAGCAGCCGTTTCTAATAGTAAAGTAAAAATAACTGCTGAAACGGGTGCTCTCCCGCTTCACGCCCAGGTTCCTCAGGCTCGGGAGCCGTCTCTCTGTGTGGGCGGCGTGGGCTGTGGCCACCGGTGCCTCGGACAAGTCTCGTGCGTCCTCTGCCTGGGTGCCGCGGGGCCTTGGGGCCCAATGCCGGGAAGCTCTGAGGACCCAGCGCCCCTCAGCCGAGAGCCCAGGCCGGAGGGTTTTGCAGTACCTGCCAGCGCCGCCGGGGAGGGATGGAGTGGCCGCCCCAACTCTGCCTTTTGTTCCCTGCCAGGCTCTGAACCTGCTGTGAAGTTTTGGGAGCGAGGGGGTTTCTCCTCCTGCTCCCTCCTGCCCTCTAAATGGGCAGAGTGCTGCAGGCAGCCCGGCGATGCCGACAGCTCGCTCGGGGAGGAAGGGGTGAACCGCTGGGCTGGGCTGGGCAGGGCAGGGCAGGGCAGGGCCTGTGAGCAGCAGGGGCCAGGCCTCCCTGCCTCCCCATCTGGCGGCATGGCCTGGGGAACCAGGAGCTGCATCTCTCCCTGGTTCTGCAGAGCCAGCAATAGGCCATCGGTAACACCCTGCCTCCTAATGACAGGCACACGCTGCAGCCTGATGTTCTCCTGGGGACGTTTCAAATTCAGGCTCTTTCCCTGGGGCTCGTTTCCATCTCCGGGACACGGGTGCTCCAGCAGTGCTGCCAGCTCCAGGCTCCCAAGCCACGTGCCCTGGGCCCCGCTCCCCAGGATGCTCAGCTTGGAGGCATCCCTGGGTTTTGCTGAGTGTCTTGAGGGGACCCTTGGTGCTCCCCCTCCTCTGTTCTGGGGGGCTGGCCGCGAGCCTGCGCGCACACCCTTCACGGAGCTGGAGATCGCGGCCGTTCCACATCATTTTTCAAAATCCCGAGTGCCAGCTGCTTCCTGGGGCTGACTGGCCTCAGCGCCTGACGCTGTAAAAATCGGGAACAGGAGTCTTGAATGCTGTTCCTGGGCTGAGACCTTGTTGGCTGCGGTCCAGCCCACGGGAAGGCTGGGTGGGGGGACGATGGGTCTCAGGACGAGCCCTGGAAGTGCTGACATAGCTGTGGCTACAGCACAAAGCGCAGCCCATTAAATTTCGAATAGGCTGGACCAGATTCGGCCCTGCCGTGCATGCTGCGTGGCTGGGTTGGCTTCAGCGAGACGTTGGGTAGCGTGACCCAGGCTGGGTCCCCTGCAGGGAACGCTGGCTGGAGAGTGGCTCGAAGCTAGAAATGCGCGGCTTAAAGAGCCTCGCCATTTTACATACAGCAAATGCCAGCTTTGTCCCTGCAACATAGAAGAGGCGTTTGCCCCTTGCTGTTGGTGCACTGACCCGGTATAATGCGATACCGTGATGATTTCATGCCCTGGATGAAGAAGCTGTTGCTAAAATGAGGCGAGTTTTAAAAACTTTCCTCCGGATGAAGCTAGCCGTTCTTGCAGGAGGTGTTTGCAGGGGCTGTTGGCAGGGCAGGGAGAGCCTATAGGCGCAGATGTCCTTGCTCCTGTTTCAAACAACAACTGTGGCTGTTACTTAAAAATGAGAATTAGCCAAGTTCCCCAGCTCTGTTCCTACTTGCATGGATTCGGTTTTGCAGCACTGGGCCTCAAGGTATGGGTTGCACGCACTGTATTTTGGGCTGTTACAGTTTGGATTGCTCTTCACTTTGATAGGGAAACACGGGCAGTTGTTTCACTTTTATTTATAATTGCTTTCTAGCAAATTCCATTGTCATCTGTGGGCACTAGCCCCAGGCAGCGGGATTCGGGTTGCAAAGGCTGCAGGGGAAAACCTTTGACTTCTGAGTGTATTTGCATGGAGGCGTTACGCGATTTAAAAGCTTCCTCTTACAAAACCTTTGTTTCGGGTCAAACCTGTTCTGACTTTGTCCTTCTCAAATGCAATTAAAGAATTTCTAAATAGCCTTGTCTGCCTCCCAGAAGCCTGCGCTTGGAAAGCAGAGGGAGGCTGGTCAGAGGAGGAACATGGTCGTGCTTGTTTTCTCCCCCGTTGGTCCCTGCACGGTGTTTGTACATGTGAACACAGCGGCGCCTGCAAGCGCAGGTTGGCTTTTGCATGTTGTTTGCAGCATGTGCGTGCAAGGGCCTGGCGCAGACATGCTTCGGTGCTTGCGGGCAGGGGGCATCACATGTGGGAGGTTCAGGTGGTGCGGCTGTCTGAAGTGCTGTGTGACGGTGCCGCAGGGCCATCCCTGTCAGTTCATGCCCGTGGCAGGCAGCCGGGCTCTGCACGGAGGTTCACCTTCCCATGATCTCTGCCCTGGGGCTGCACCAGCGTGTTGCGTGGTGTTCCCTGCGCTCTGGATGGATGCGGCTGTCGAAGGGGGTGCAGCCTGGTCCCCGGTGCTGCTTCCAGCCCTGGCGTGGTCCTGCCCTGTGCTCTGGGCTCGCCCATCAGCCTTACCTGGTGCTGCAGCTGTGCCTTCCCCACCACGCTGGGACTGAAGCTGCCGCCTCTGGGCGCTGGAGGTGGTAATTCGGAGCTGTGGGTGAGATGGGGAGACTAGTCTGCAGCTCCCACTGCTCCCGGACCCTGCTGCAGCATCACAGTTTGACCCGGGCAGCTCTGTCCCCGGTGTGGCTTCCAGCCCCCTCTCCTTGGTGCAGCTGGACTTGGACTTGCCCAGCCCTGCTCGGTCTTGCAGTGCCCAGCGCTTGTGTGCTGGCAGCAGAGGCATCCATTAGTGGCCCCACCCTTGGGCAGCGCGGGCAGCGGGTGTTGAGGTCCTCAGCGCTGCTCACTCACTGCCGTCCACACCGGCCAGGTGCTTGCTGCAGCCTGGGGCCGGGCGGCCTTCATCTGCTGCGACTCACGCTGCCTGCGCTGGCCTCCTCGGGGGTGGTACTGGGTGCTAAGCCACAGGCGCACAGATCCCGCCGGCAGCCACCGCGGGGGTCCTCGCTGCAGGATTTAGAGCCTTTGTTGCACTTAATCGTGACTTTATTATTTGCGAAGCCTGTGAAAGGAGCAAGCGAACGCATGGGGATGTCGCATCCAGCTGGTTCCAGGCTTATCCTTTGCAACAGCCTGATTACAGTGACGGCCCGGCTTCCCCTGGTCTGTCTTTGTGTCGCTGTCTGTCTGTCTTCGTGGCGTGGTGCTGAGGCCCGTGAGATCTGGTGGGGGGCGGGGGGCAGGCTTGTTGCAGAGCAGCTCGGTGCAGCGCCGGATTTTATCTTTGTTCCCGTGCCCCCCGGTTGGGCTGCCCTGGGGGTCTCCTCTGCCTGCAGCCCTCCCCCTGCCCCTGGTGATGGGACCTCCCCCGCACTGGAGGAGGGGGTGATGGGTCTTTGCTACCACCCCCATCTCTCTTGGGGGTTTTCTAGCGCAGGAATTTCTGGGCAGCAGAGAGATGAGATTTGCTGTCCTTAATCCCTTCAGCTGGGCTGAACAGCCCCCCCCCCCCCCCTCCTCTGACCTCGCTGTGGGCCCTCACTTGGGCTCTTCCTGCGTAGGGGCAGCTCCGATTTCTGGAGCTTGCAGCGAGTTTGTGTGGGCCCCGGGGAGTGGGCATGGAGCTATGCAACTAGGGAGCTGGGCTGGGGGCACTCTCCGTGAGAGAGGCTGCTCCTGTTTGCAGCGGACGCCGGCTTTTAGAGCTGGTATGTTCTTGTGTCTATCGCTGTGGGCCCTCACTTGGGCTCTTCCTGCGTAGGGGCAGCTCCGATTTCTGGAGCTTGCAGCGAGTTTGTGTGGGCCCCGGGGAGTGGGCATGGAGCTATGCAACTAGGGAGCTGGGCTGGGGGCACTCTCCGTGAGAGAGGCTGCTCCTGTTTGCAGCGGACGCCGGCTTTTAGAGCTGGTATGTTCTTGTGTCTAAGAGCCAGGCCCCTGCCCCACAGCCCTCCGTGAGCTCCCCCTTTCCCCAGGGCTTCGCAGGGAGGCCCCTTACCCTTGGGGGGCTCTGATCCCCGTGCGCTTCCCCTCTGTGCTGGCACGGGCCGTGCCCATAGTCTGTCTGGGGTGGCCCGGACTTAGCCCAGCGCCCAGGGCCAGTTGGTGCTGTGTGGCTGTGCCCAGCCACTGCTGCCCCTTTGCGCCTGGGGCCACGCTGCGCAGGGTGGCGGCTGCACGTGTGCTGGGACCTGGATCCACTCCCGCCTCCCGTCGGAGGCGCTTGCCGGGGCTGCCTCTTGCCGGAGCTGGAGGGGGTGTCTGGCTGCAGCACCCCTGCGAGCCCCTACGCGGCGTGGTGGGGCAGCCTGGCACGCGGCTTCGGCTGTGCCCGCCGTGGCGCAGGAGCTGGGCTTTGCGGCACCCCTGGGCACTGCCTGGCTGTGGCTGCTGCCCTGAGTTGCTGGTGCTCAGAGCTCTTGGAGGTGGTTTTGCTAATCTCCTAATTAACTGCAGCTGGTGGCGTTAATGACTGCAGGTGACTTGTGCTTGGGGCCTCAACTCACCTGAAGTTGCTGATGACCACATGCCTCTCCAGCAGCCAGTCATGTGGCAGGACAGGAGTCACCATAGAAACGTGTCGCCAATAATAGAAGTGTCAGAGTAATTGAACCTCCTTTGGCAGAGTGGGGGGTGCGAGCGTGCGTGTGCCCGCATGCATGTGTGCATGTGCGTGTGGGCGTGTGCCCCCGCACGTGGGCGGCATGCGGCTGGCGGGGGGACGGGCAGGCAGGCACGGGTGCCCTGCAGAGCAATGTGGAAGCAGCAGCTGCAGGAGCAAATGAAGCCTTCATGCCTTTTTGGTGAGCAGAGCTTCCCCAGGGCGCGGGGGCAGCTGGGGGCAGACGCGGTGCTGCTCGCAGGGTCCCTGCTCGCTGGCTGCCTCCTGGACGCGTGTCCTGCAGGCTCTGCCCCGCGGGGGCTGGCGGCTCGTCGCGCTGTGCTGCGAGCCGATGGAGCCGTGGCCCGGTGTGGCTGGTGCAGTGCCCTCTCTCGCAGGTGTTATTGAGCCTGAATCCAGGGCTGCCAGCCCCGTCGGGCCTTTCTTCAGGGCTCCCAAGAGCTGCTGTCTTGTCCCTGCCCTGGAGTCCCGGGAACGCGGGGCTGGAAGGGGCCTTAGCCCCCAAGCACAGTTGTGCCCGGGAGAGGCCAGGGCTCCGAGGCCTGGCGCGTGCTTGGTGCCTGACTGGGGCCCACGGTGCCCTGCCCCCAGCCCCACCGCTTGGGTTGGCCTCAGGCGCCGGCCCGTCTCCGTCCCGGGGAGGGAGGGAAGGAGGCAGCCGCTCGGGTCAGATGCGGCTGCGGCGTCTCCCGGTGGCTGGAGTCTGCCTGCCCCAGGGAAGGAGCGAGCAGCGCGAGTGCTGACAGGCAGGCCCCAGGGGCTTAGCCGAGCTGTCAGCCCTGACGAGCAGCTGGCTCATGAGGTGTCAGGGCCTCCTGCTTCTGCCTTCCCCCGGGGCAGGAGGGGCCCCTGGGACCCCAGCCTGCAGGGCCCCCCCGGGTTGCAAGCGCAGCCCTTGCCTGGGTCAGCCTCCTCCACCTCCCCTGCCCCGCGGGCCCTGCTCGCAGCCGCCTCTTCCCCCAGCAGCAGCAGGGACACGAGTGGTTCCTGGGCTGAAGGCAACTCTGCTTCTCCCTGCGGGGAGGCTTGTTAGAGGACGCAGGAGCGCACCCGAAGTGCCCAGGCCTTGGGCATCTCCCCGAGAGCCAGGAGAGTCGGGGGAAGGCCCCTTCCCTGCTGGTCCGCACAGGCTCTTCCCTGGGGACACGGAGCAGCCCTGCCCCAGGGGACCTGGTTGTGCACGGCTGCAGCCAGCTGCTCCCCGTTCCCCGGGGGCTGCGGGATGCTCAGGCTGCTGTTGGCACGTGGGGCCCCTTCGTCCTCAGGCCTGCCCAGGAGGGCACCAGTGGCGGGGGCTGATTGCGGAGGTCACGGGACCTTCCCTGCGTGCCTGGTGCCAGCAGAGGGAGCCACGCAGCCTCGCTTCCTGCGTGCCAATTAGCGTAGGTGTTTGCCAGGCGCCCTCAGAGGTGAGGCCACAGCCCAGGTTCCCCCGGGCCCAGCCGTGGCGGGCCGCTGTGGCACAAGGCGGTTGTGGTATTGCGCCCAAGTGCTGCTCCCCTGTGTTCCCAGCATGGCCGGCGTCCGGGTGTGCCCTCCTGGCCGGCGCCCACGTCTCTGCTTCTCATGGCTGTGCAGTGGGGTGCAGGTGGGCAGCAGGAGGGGAGGGCGTGCGCGCACCCCAGGTGGGAGTGCCTCCGCTTCAGTGCGGGGTGCGTGTGCGTGGGCTGGGAGTGCCCCGAGGCGGGCGTATGGCACAGGCTTTCTGTGGCCAGGCCCAGGCAGGCACTCGGATGAGCCAGGAGAGAGCTCCTGTGCAGGAGTGGGAGTGATGGAGCTTGGCACCGCGGCGCTGCCCGGGGCCCGGGCGCTGTGCTGGCAGGCAGCCCTGCTGCCACCGGCCCCTGGCACCGCGTGGCATCCCCGAAGCCTGCCTGAGCCATGGCAGGCGAGCGCTGAAGGGCTCTGTCCTAATAAGCTGTTGACAGGTTTGTGCGGAGCGCGGCTGGCGCCTGCTGGACTGACCCCAGCACCATCAATCCAGGATTGATGAACTGGGCTCGGGCCCGGCGTGCCCGTGCGATTTGGTTAATTAGAGACGGATGGTGGGCGCGGTGCTGGGAGCCAGCACAAAATAAATCAGCAGTAAGTTGGTGACGCTGGGGCCTCTCCAAGCTGAGGCGGCGGCTTGCATCACAAGACCCAGCAGGCTCCAAATGCTGAGCCAGGCGAGATGGAGGCATCCGCTGTGCCGCCGCCTCCTTCCGATAAACGTCCTTCTGCGCCTCCACACGCTGCGCCGCTCCCGGGAGCGGGCGTCCTCGGGACGGACTTGCTGGTGCCCGCAGCACGAGAGGGGGTGCAGCCCCTGCCCAGGGGAGCCGGAGAGCACCAGCATTGCCAGCCCACTGGCCCGGGCTTGCCTCCGCCTGGACACGTAGCCCTCACGCTCCCGGCTGCTGCTGTGGTGGGGCAGGGAGGTATGTGAGCCCTGCGTGAGATTTGCAGACCAGGGTTCACGTGCGAGCCAGGGCCAGGTCTCTGCCAGTGGCGATTGCCCCTGGAGTGTGCCCAGTTCCTTCGGCAGAGGCTCTGCCTGGGGCTGTCGGGTCCCTTGCTGGGGCTGGAATCGGCTGAGGCCGCTGCCGTGCAGGGCCCGGATCCATCCTCCATCCTGCGCACACAGCCCTTGACCTGGGGGCCAAGTCTGTTGCACAGCAAACGTGGGACAGCGGAGCCGGGCCGGCAGGCTGTGTGTGTGACCCGGCGTCCCAGGCAGGCGTGTGCTTGGCATGAGTGCTGCATGGTGACTGCCTCCCTGCCCTCGCTCGCATCAGGCCCGATCCCTGCGCAGTCTGGCACCTCCCAAGTGTTTATTAATAGAAATAACAGCAGCAGCCTCGGGGAGCAGCTCAATTAATTTATAGGACCTCGCGTATGATTTCCTATGCACGTGGTCTGCTTATGTGTGTGTGCATGGGCACACGTGCAGTCTGGGTGCATGTGCACGTGCAGGGGCTGCCTGCCCAGCCTTTGCCGAGTGCGCTGCGGTGCAGCTGTGGGTGCCCTGGGGTCTCCCCCCACGCGGCCGACTTGCACCTCCCGGCTCCGGGGAAGGTTCTGCCTCACATGGTCATGGGCCTCTTCTGCTTGGTCACCGGTGCCATTGCCCCGGGAGATGTTGCCTGGTTGCAGAGTGGCCGAGGGTCTCCAGGCGCTTCAGGACTGAGCGCGCTGTGCCTGGAGCAGGGTCCCCGTGTGGGGCGCGGAGCTCATGGTGGCCTGTGGCAGGGAGAAGATGCGCTGCCACACTTTGCCCTGACTGTAGCTTTTCCAGGGCTGCAGCCACGTCCCAGGTGGAGCCCGGGCGTCACAGAGGTGTCTGCAGCCAGGTTTGTGCTCTGAGGGAGGGCGCAGCGGCTCCCAAGCGTGGGCGCGGAGGTCAGCACGTGCTCTGGGAGCCCACAACAAGTGCGATGCTGCAGGTGTGCGTAGGCCCCAGCGAGGTTCTGTGAGCTCTGGCACGGGCATCGGCTGGGCACAGCGGGTAGCCGGGCATTCAGGGCACTGCCGCTGCCCAGAGAAGTCCGGGCCCGTGACCAGCTCAGCAGCCAAAGGACAGAGGCCTGGCGTGGGGCGACGGGTCAGGCTGTGCTGGAGAGGAGGAAGGTGCGTGTCCGGTTGCCAGCAGGCCCGGCTGAGCGCTGGGGCAGCACTGAGGCCCTAGGGCTGCGTGTGCGAGTCCTGACACCATCAGATCTTTGTCCGTCGAGGTCAGAGAGGCCCAGAGCAGCCCCAGGAACGGAGGGAAGCGAGCGTGCAAGGCAATAGTGTAGTGACAGGGAGAGCAGGGAAGCAAATGGGCAGCGTGTGTGTGTGGGGAACAAAGCCAACCACAGGCAGGTTTGCCTGTGGGCAAGGGTGGCAGTTTGTGGAACGGGCTGTGCAGGCATTGGGGGGGGGGGTGTGCATGGGTGCATGCATGTGCACATACCCCGAGGCGTGCGTGTGCAGCTGGAACTCTGCCAGAGACTTGGAAAGGGAAGGAGTCACGTGTACCCCCACAGCTGGCACACGCCACGATCCCACTGGCCCCGTGTGGATGCAGGCTGCTCCCTGGCTCTGGGCGCAGTTGCACGGTTCCCTGCTC
>NW_005842875.1:255018-257533 GCF_000455745.1 Alligator sinensis
GCTCTTGTGAGGTCTCTGGGCCCAGGTGCCCCTGGAAGCCCCGTGCGCTGGAGGGAGCCGAGCTGCATGCTCAGGGAGTCTCTACCCTCTATCGATCCAGGCTGGCGCAGGGCCGCGTGGGGCCATCCAGGAAAGTTGGTGGAGAAGCTGCGGAGTCAGCACCGGGGCTCCAAACTTCTGTGCTCGTGGCGGTGTCAGCCAATTAGTCTCCTTAGGTGGCTCGCGCGGGGCCTGGCTGCGGCCCGGAGCTCCCAGCACTCCTTTCCTCATTAAGCTGGGGCAGGCATCGGGGCGCAGCCGACCAGGGGCTCTGCTCCAGCCCGGAGCGCGTGAATGAGCCGGGTTCTGGGGAGCCTGCTCCTGGCTGCCAGGAGCGGTGGGTCTGGGTGGCAAGCGCTGCCTGCCTGCGCGGGGATGCCTGGAGTCTGGGGTTGGGCTCACGCATGCAGACTGCTGGCACCGCGCAAGCCTGTGTCACGCCTGTGCTGGTGCCTTTGTCCCGAGCCGTCTCGCTGGGGAGACGGGAAACCTGATAGCTGCAGTGGCTGGAGCCCTCGGCCCTGCGCGGTCCATGGGGCTCGTGCATGGCACGTCGGGGAGCTGGTGCCCGGCTGGCATGTGGCACGGGTCTGCCTCGCCCTGCCCAGGGAGCCCTGCCATGAGCAGCCGCAGCCAGGGGTAGGGGTGCCTCCACCATCCTGCTGCCCCTTGACCGATGGGCACGGGTTGCTCCTGTCCTTTGCCCTGCTGCGGCCCTGGCCCAGCCGGCTGCGCACCCCTGCCATCGGTCCCTGCCTGCGGCCGCCCTCCTGGAGAGAGCAGACGGGCAGCCGCTGGGCCTGGTCCCTTTGCTGTCGTCTCTGGTTTCTGTCTCCCGGCCCTTCTCTGCGGTTCCTAATAGCTCCCAGCGACGCCGGGTTACGCGCCTGCTGTGACTCCCGGGGGAGCATGCTAACGACTGGAGGGGGACGTGGGGATCGATGCTTCCCTGCCTGAGACTCGCTGGTAAAAATAAATTGGCCCCGGTCAGGGAAAGCAGCTGAAGCAGCAGGCGAGAGCCGGCAGGGCGGGTCCGCAGCCGTCGCCTCCCCCGGCACAATGTCTGCGGGTGGCGGCTTTGCCCCGAGGGGACCCGGGCCGGGCGCGTGTGCATGGTGGGGCGTCTCCCCAGCAGGAGGTGCTCTTCCTGGGGCGGGCGCCGGGGGCCCCTGCGAGCTGCGGGAGCGCCGCGTCCCTCTGCACCGCGCTGCGTGGCAGGTGCAGGAGAGGGCAGGGAGGGAAGTGGTGCCCGTCACTTCAAACTGTCCCCTGGCTCCAGCTCTGCGAAGTCCTCTCCTCTCGCTAGTTAATATTAGTATTCAGTTTGTGGAACGGGCTATGCAATTAACACAAAGGTACAGTCATTCATTCTGACTGGAGGACTCGTGGGATCAGATGTACTGGGGGTTGGAAGCGGAGGCTTTCTGCTGGGAAAGAATGTCACAGCACAGCGGACACAGAAATGAAAAGCTATTAATAATGATCCCGGAACTTCACTTCCATCAGCTGTTTATTTAAAGGTGCTCCGTATTCAAAGCCTCCTGATTTATGTGGGCAATAACACTTACAGTCCTGGGATCACTTTTTTAAGCAAGGCTAATGGGGTGAAACCATCATACTGCGACAGTAGAGATCAAGCTGGGAAAATGATACTGGAGAGAAAAATAAACTATTGCCTAGATTATCTGGGAGCCGCGCTGGGGCTGGGAGCCGTTGTGAGCTCCCTGCTCCTCCAGCATCTATTAAGGCTTGTACTTCCTTTCCTCCTTTTGTTTTTGAGCAGAATTTATTGTCTGTGGAAGGAAATAAAATGCGATTCTCCAGATAGGATGCTAAAAGCTTCCGCTTGCCCTTTGCGTGAGCGGCAGCGTGCTTGTCTGTAGGTGGGAACACGTGTAACAACTGCTCTGCGCGCGGGCCTGGGGAACTGGCCTCTGGTCCTGGCTTCCTCTCAAAGCCCCAGCTGCTGTCCCCGGGGGCTGCCTTCGTCGTCATGCAGAGCTGTTTGCACCTGGCTTCTGCATCGTGGTCCTCGCTGCCATGTCGGGGCGTCGGTGCCCTCCAGGAGCCGGGCCCAGAGAGGCCCCTGCCTTCTCGAGGCAGGAGACGGGGTTTCAGTTGGTTCCCGTCTCCATCCTGGCTTTTCCCCTGGCAGCTGGGGAGGAGGAGGAGACGGAGTGGCCCGTGTTGTGGCCTGGGAGGGCAGTTCGCCTGGCAGCAAAGTGCTCTGCGGTCCCTGGGTCATGGGCTCAAGTGATTTAGACGCGCAGGCAGATTCCAGGGGCAGGTCCCTCCCGCAGCCGGGCGCTAGGCACAGACGGGGCTGTGGCAGAAATGCCCCGTCGGTGCCCCTCTCCAGAGACCTGTCTCAGCCAGCCTGAGAGGCGGGTGTTGAATCCCTCAGGGCGGGGATCTCCCACCTTGTCTGCATGACAAAAGCCTGGCGCCTGGGAGGCGATGCTCTGGTCACCTGGGC
>NW_005842875.1:257835-266286 GCF_000455745.1 Alligator sinensis
TGTTTCCGCCCTACCCCTGTAATCAATAAAGTTCTCCTTGTGACCGGTGTGGGAGACTTATTGAGGGGTGGGACTAAATTATGCCAAGGAGGCCCCTGAGGTCTGTGGACTAAGGGAGGCTTCCCTAATCAGCCCCTGACTTGGGGAAGTGCCCCAAGTGCCTGTATTGGGTCTAGCACCCATTGGACGATCAGGCCTGTGCTCTCCAAGGTGCGCAGAGCCAGAAGTGAGTCCAGAGCCTTGGATGGTGGCAGCGGGAACCCCAGGCTAGCGGGGGTGCTCCAGGGAAGGGGTCGGCCGGACGGGAGGCACCCCAGGGAGGTACTCGGAGCCGGGACGGTGGGCGGCGCAGGGCGGTGGGCGGCTCAACGCAGGAGCGCCCCCTACTGGCCCGCCACAGGGGCATGGTGCCACGCTGGGCTGTGCACGTAGAGGGCTGTGGCAGGGGGTCCGACGCAGGACGTGGTGCTGCTCTGAGCCGTGCAGGGAGAGGCCCCCGACAGTGGGGGAGAGGGGCGCCATTCCCCTGGGCGCTCTGGGGGGAGCCCCTGCCAATGCATCTGCCCCAGCCAGCTGCGTGGGCATCTGGGCATGGCTGCACATGTCCAGCTGAGATCTGGCGAGGGGAGTCCTGGTGGGGGGGGCTGGGTGGTCCTGGTGCTATTGCTGCTGCTCCCCCAGGTTGCGGCCCTGCCGCATGGAGCCCCGCATGCGACTGCCTCCGGGTGTCTGGCTGGGCAGCGCAGCAGAGCTTGCTGTATGGACACGTGCCAGACCCGGCGCTGCTGGTTTGCAGACCTGTCCCCTGGGGCGACGTGCCCG
The DNA here is from genome assembly GCF_000455745.1 of Alligator sinensis. Classification (NCBI taxonomy): domain Eukaryota; kingdom Metazoa; phylum Chordata; order Crocodylia; family Alligatoridae; genus Alligator; species Alligator sinensis. The sequence goes on from NW_005842875.1 coordinate 258,658, forward strand.
GCACATAGGGGTGGGACCCGAGCGAGTGATGACAGCAGTCATTAGCGTAGCGAAGCAGGTGATTCCGAATAAATAATAAATCCCTTGTGAATAATTAAACGCGTCATGGATCCGCTGCTGCCACCTCCTGCGTGTTGCTACAGACAGGTGGTCATTGTTTAGCTCGTTATTTGCTGAGTGCTCCATGATCTCCCATTTGTTGGCACGCTGCATCCTGTGCGCATCCAGGGCCGGGGGCATGACCACGTTTGTGGGCACAGGTGCCACATGGCCCCGCATCTGTTTCTGTCCAGTCAATGCCACTCCCAGACGCGGGCTTTGCGGCGGGGAGGTGGAGTTCGCCCCTGTCCGTCCTCTGCCACGTGCTGATGCTGCCTGGGAGCCGCTTCCTGCTCGCTCCTGGGCCTGCTCTTGCAAAAACCGATGGTTTCTGCCTGCGGTTCTGGCCTGGAGGAGGGCTCGTGGCCGGCAGACTCCACCCAGCGCCACGTGAACTGCTCTGGAGCCCGTGGAAGACGAGCATTGTCCCAGGAAAGCCGGTTCCACGCAGGAGGTGGCCTGCGCCTGGGCCGGAGCTGGCGGAGGCTGCCGCCCCGTGAGAAGTCTCGTGTCCCCGGATCCTGCATGTCGGGTGCATCCTCTCTGACGTGGTGCTGCTCCGTGTCCGTGTCTCCTGCCAGGTCGGGGGTGAACCTCTTGCAGCGTCGATCCCAGGTCCAGGCCCGTGGATCCCACAGTCCCGAGGGTGCCTCTCCGGGGACAGCAGCAAGAGCCCCAGCTGGCGCGCCTTCTGCCCCGTGCTCCTCAGCACCTGGCGGCTGCAGGCCAGGCCTGGCACGCCCCGTGGCTGGGCTGACGGCTGTGGGTGATGGCTGAGCCCTGCGACGAGATGGCCCCAATGCCTGCGGGTGCAGCGCTGCTGCTGGTCCCCCGAAGGCAGGGAATGTCGCCCGGGGCGCGGCAAGGGGCTTGATGAGGCGGGAGCCGCGGGCTTTGGCAGAACATCATTGCAGAACTAATTCTCTTATCTGTTATCCCATCTCACTTCTAATTCTTATTTAATGAATTCCTCTGAAAATAAGAAAATCATTGGAACAATTTTCTTAAGTGTGAAAGATTAGGCTGAAATTGGCATTAACGGTACTAATTACCCTCATTCTTCCACCTTTCTGACGGCCGCGTGCTACCGCAGAGAATGATTTCAGCGGTGCTGGGGAAGCCGCTTGGCTCCTTTCCTCCTCCTTGCCGTCATGGATGTCAGTAACTGAGCAGTGCCTGCTCCCCGCTTGGGACCACCCCGCGCGCCCTGCCTGGAGCATGGCGCTGCTGGGCTTGTCCAGCTTCCCCAGGCCTTGCCCTGCTGGTGCTCCCCCGGCACCCCTTCTGCTCCCTGCCGCTTGGCCTTCCCTAGTCGGTGCTTTTGGCTCGAGTTTTCCAGGGCTTGCTTCTGCTTCAGCAAGGTAACCCTGTGCTCACTCCCCATCTCGTCTGCTCACCGTGACAGCGCGCTGCCGTAGAGAGGACTCTGATATCAAGTGCACTAGGAAGAGAGGTCACCTGTCTCCTGTCATATGGATTGAGAGAGATTTCCAGGAACAAAATTGCCAAGAGCATTAAAATGTATGGGGAAGAAGAGTCAGCAGCAGCGAGACCTCCCTGGGAGCGCTGTGCTTGCCATAATATTTATTTAAACGAGAGCACTGAGTGTGAGTCTGACCTTGAAGCCTGCGCCGTGGATGGAGGGAACTGGCTTCGAACCCAGCCCGCTCGGTAATACCCACTTGTTATTCTCCGTAGGAATTTGGGGGAATTTTCGCAGGAGGTGGGGAGCTGCAGACGGGAAAGCTGCACACATCTTCAATTTTCCATTTAACCACACAATATTGAATTATAAATAATTCATGCTTCTGCCAAACATTTGATTAAAAGAACCCAATTCCCTCCGCGTTTGTCAAGGGGTAAGAATTCCATTTCGTGTTTTTATTTTAATCTGTCCTTTAACTGCTCGGCGGAGGTTTATTTGTCCTGGCTCTCGGCCCTTGCTCCAGCGGCCCTGTCGCCGCTCGGCTCGGAGCCGGCGTGTTTTCTTCTCTTTCGCTCTGTCATTCTCGCCGTTGCAGCCGGACGGCCCGGGGAGCGGTGCCAGGGGCTGGGGCAGGCGGGGGACAGCCCCGGGGAGCGGAGGCAGGGTGTCCGGCTGCGCCCTCGGGCGGTGGGGAAGGGGGTCAGCTCCAGGGAGCCCCCAGGCAGCCACATCTGGTGTTGGCACCAACCTCCAGTGCTGGTGGCTCGGTGTCCCCCTTCCCTCAGTGGTGCAAAGCCCATGCCCGAGTCCCTGAGGAGGTGGGGGGGTGAGGGGCCCCAGGCGGGTGCATCCCGGTGCATTCTGCAGACGTGGCGATGCGGCGGGCAGGGTGGGAACTCGGAGACCCTGGGAAGGCCACGCGCCCCGGGTCTCCGGTCCCGACCAGACACCTCTGCATCTTGTGCAGCTGTTGCCACCATCCATGCACCCTGCCGCAGGGGACCTGCCCTCCACCGCCTGTCCTGACAGAAATGGACCCTTTCACCCCCTCCTCTGCATCCCGTCTGGGCCGGTCCCTGACCCATGACGGCACCGTGCCACGTGCCCAGCCACGACGTGGTGTCCTGAGTGGCCCCTTGCGGGGTCCGGTCAGAGGCTCCGGCGCCGCGGCTCCTTCACAGGGCTCTGAGCAGTCAGCGAGGCGCCGTGTCCGTGGCTGACCAGTCCCTCTCGCATCGTGACCTGCCCGGTGCTTTGTTCTGCTCCTTGTTCAGGGTCAAAACGCCAGCCGGGTCCAGCCAGGGTGGCTGGCAGGTCGTGGCACCAGGGAGACCTCGCAAGGAGCCTGTGCCACTTGCTCCTGCCGGTGCTTGCCAGGACCCTTGGAGGGAGCCAGGGGCTGCTGCTGGCCCTGGCCATGCCTCGCTGGGGCACCGTGGCCAGTTCTGCTGCGACCCGGGGAGGTGCCAGCGCTGGCCGTCCCTTGGGTGCATGCTGGTGGCACAGTCGGTGGCGGGGGTGCTCAGTGCAGTGGGGCTGATGGAGGCGTCGGCGCGCGGAGCAGGGTGGTGTCCCTCTGCCCATCGTGGGAGTGTACCGTCGCCGAAGGGGCATTGGCAGTGCCCGGTCTGGACAGCCGAGCTGGCGCAGGCCTGTGGCAGGGAGTCGCCCTGGGGACTCAGGCCTTCGTTGGGCAGTCCGTGGGGAGCGCAGCGGGTTAGGTAGCAGGAGCGGGGTCCTGGCGCTCCAGCGCAGGGGGTCACGGACACGGAAAGTGAAGCTGGGTGAGGGCTGGGGTGGAGGACGGCCCGGCCCGGCCCAGCCCAGCCGGGGCAAAGGTCTTTCCCCTGTGCAGCCAGTGCTCCCACCTGTTTGCTCAGCTGGGCCAAGGGCTCGTTCCCGGGCTCCGGGGCTGATGCGTCTGCCTGGTCACCGTTCGTCCTGTCCTGCCCGCTCCCCTGGGTGTCGTGCTGGCAGCGCACGGCATGGCACGGCTGCCCCGGCTGGTGTGGGGGGCCAGGTGCTGCCGGCAGAGACGGCCTCCAGCCCCGCTGTAGCATCAGGTGCACGAGGCCTTCGGGACACCGGGGTCCTCTGGGGCCAGAGTCCGGCTGCGTGAACGCTCAGACCCCGCGAACATCTTGTTCCTTCACCTCCCGTCAGAGTTTACAGTTTTAAAGGCCAATTAAAGCATTGTAGCCACGTAGACAAAGCATGAAAATGCCGTGTTTGGGAAGGAATTACTGCGGAGCGAGACCGTTCTGGCTGTAGAACTGTCTCCCCTGAGGGAGACTTTGAGACTTTCTTTGCAATTAAAATTTCTTTGAAACTTGGACCAAAGAAGATTTGTAGGAGAAAATCTTCTAAACTTTGGAAATACTTTTCCTAAACAATGATTGTGTGAGCATTGTAACAAATGCAATCTCCCCCCAGCGTGGCTGGAACCCATCGCCGTGCCCTCTTCGGAGCTTCTCAAGGCAACATCAAAGGTGACAATAATTAAAACTTCAAATTAAGGCAACTCGCAATGAGGAAAGCAAGCGGGCTCTCAGTCCTGCCGGCCTGAGTGACAAGTCGGTGGAAGGTAAAGCAGCTTTACCTGAGCCCGCGTTCCAGTCCAGCTAAGAAGAAAAGCAGAGGCGGAAGTCCCCCGCCGGGAGAATAATTCCAAGAAACCAGAAAGGAAACCCAGAGATTTATTTCAAGGACGAGAAAGATTAAACTTTTGCTAAGTAGAAGGGGCTTTGCGTCCCAGCTTTATTACAGCTGGAGTTAGGGGGAGATTAGCAAGGGGACTTCATTCTTCATCGTTATCTGCCTGTGTCGTGCACCATGGCTCAGGGCAGAGCCGTGGCTGGGTGGCAGGGCCCCCCGCTTTCCTCACGGTGCCCGGGGCCGGTCCGGGGGGGCTGCTCCCAGCAGAAAGGTGTGGGGGGGCCTGTCTAGCTGCGGACCCGGTGCTTCGTGGTCGTGGGAGCTGCAGGCTGGAGGGAGCATGCAGCAGTTAATCGTGTGGCTGCTAACGGGCTTCCTTGGAAAAGTGGAGTTAGGAGCTGGGTGAATATCCCTTCTCGGCGCATCTACAGCCTTGCAGCGCTTGCCCGTTTACTTCCGGCATTTGCATACGCTGCTGCGCCAAGCGTCGCCACGATTGATATCTCCAGCTCTCTTCCCCGCTTGGCGCCAGAGGATGTTCAGGATCGGCGGAGGATGCTGTGCATCAGTGTCCCAGCAGAGCGGGGCAGGCCTGGGGCCCCGGGTTCGCCATGGCCCAGCGGGGAGAGGCGGAGGGGCTTGCTGTCTGCAGCACCATGTCTTTCTCTTGCCTTGTTTCCTCAGAGGGAGGTGCGAGACCGCGGGGCTGGAGCCCAGTCCCACAGGCCCCATCCTCACTGCCCTGGAGCCCCCAGGTCGAATTCAGCCGTGGCACGAGCAGGGGAGCTCTGTTGCTCCCACCCGTGTCAGGGATGCAGCTGGTGTCCCGCTGCTCTTCCAGAAGTGACGCAAGGCAAGGCCCTTGCTCCTGTAGCCGCCGGGCTGGGTGCTGCCCTGCTGTAGACAGCGCCTGCGCAGCGAGCAGCGCCTGGGGCTCTGCTTGCTGCGCTCGGGGCATGCTCCCGGCGCTCATCTCTGGCCTCGTCGGACTGATTCCAGCGAGGGGTGCGGGCCCAGAGGGAAGCCCCATGCCCAGTGGCCCGACAGCAGCTGGTCTAATGGGTGGCGCAGCCAGGGGTCGGGGCATCCCAGAGCTGCCATCGCAGGAGGGCTCTTGAGGTGAGGCCTGAGCTGCATCGCCAGCGCGGTGGGGAGCGTGGGTGGTGTCGTCCTCTGCCTTGTGCAGCCTTAGCCTGGTGCCAGCAGCTCTGTGTTGAGCATTTCCTCCTCCTCCTCTCGTCTGGGCGTCGGGGCAGGAGCACGGGAAGGGTCTGGCTCCTGCCCTCTGTACCGCGGTGAGAGGCGTGTGATTTCTGGGGCAGGTCTGACTCTGGAGGTTGCATATTGTCCTGCGGTCTCTGGAGTCCCTGCCACGCCGAGCGCGTGCCGGCTCCCCGTAGGCAGGCCACCTCCTTCCCCAGAAAGGGGAGAGTTAACTGGCCTCGAACCTTGTTTCGGAGGAGGAGATGCGGCTGCACGGCGCTGACGACAGGAGGAAAGAGGAATGTGTTGGCCATCTCTGTGAGCCGCGGCAGTGATGGCTGCTGGAGATGAGCTGCGAGGCAGGTGGTCTCGCCAAGGCATTAAGTGGGATATAGACTCTGATCCCACACTAATGCACTCGTCGGGAGCACGGTTCAGGAGGCGGTGCGCTTCCTCCGTGGGCAAGAGCGCTACTTCGGCGGCTTCTGCCTGCTGCGGCTCCGAGGCAGCCGGCGAGCGCGGGTGGGCTCGGACCCCGGGCTGGCACGGCACGGCACGATGGGCTTCAGGGGCTGGCGCCTGGGGCGAGTGCCCGGCAGGAGCCTGCCCTGAGGCCTCCAGCCCGCGGATGCTTCTGGTCCTGAGCAAGCCTGGAGCTAGGGGCTGGGACAGCCCCGTGGTCACCCCATGTTCCCCTTGGGGTCTTGGCCCAGCCCGCGCGGTCCCCTGGGCAGCCCGGCCTGGCCCAGCACGCCCCATCTTCCCTGAGCAGGGTCCATGCCCGCTGCAGGGCTGGGCATCCGCGCGGGCCCACCTGGGGCCTGTGCAAGAGGACAGGGGACTTGTTAGCCTGGAGCTGAAGTCCAGGCCTGCCAGGCTGCTCCCCTGCGTCCTCTTTTCTGTGCTCGCTCCCCCTGCCAGCCTCAGGGGCCCGGCCAGCCCGATGGTGCCCCCGGACAGCAGAGCGTTTCTGAACCAGCCAGCTCGGAGCACGAGCCGACGCGAGTGACTGGTTTCCGCCTGTCGGCTGGGTGCGCGGGTGCATGCCTGCGTATGCATGCACGTCTGCTGGCCCTGCTGCGGGGCAGACGGCTCCCTACAGACCCGTCCCTGGGCGGGCGGCCGCAGCAGGCTGCCCCTCTGGCACAGGTGCTGGCAGGGCTTGGATGGAGAGGGCTTGGATGGAGCCGCAGGTGCCTGGCTCTGAGCTTCCCGCCCGTGTACCCGTTAGGTGGCAGGGCTGGCTGTGCAGTGGGAACCGGTCTGCAGCAGGCCTGGATGAGTTTCTTCTGCCCGGCCTGCATGTGATGGTGCCCTAGGCAGCTGCCAGCCTTGCTACAGGGCCCACGTGGTCTGCATGTGGCCCCCCTCGCTGTGCGGTGCTGCTTGGAGCCGTGGTTGGGGCTGGGGCCAGGCCTCGGGCTCTGGAGCGGAGCCCCCCCCCCCATGCTTGGTGATGCCCTGGCCCTGGCGCCTGCTCCCCCATTTCCGCTCAGCCTCAGCTCCGCACCTTAGCTGCGTCCTCTTCGCTGAGCCGCCGGGCAGCGAGTGCCGCTCGGACATCCGAGCTCGTGGCCAGCCTGCTGTAGCCCCTGGTGGGACGGGGTAGCTCCTTGGGGCACAGGTCTTGTGCCTGGCACTGTGCGTCCAGGCTGCCGCTTTGCTTCTCAGCACCAGGTTTTGCTGGTAGTGGAGCCCTAGCCTGCCCTCTGCTTTCCTGCGCATGCTCAGGCCTGGTCTTATCTGCCGAATCGTGAGCTTGTCGGGCCTTTGTGCGCCTGCGGCATGTGCACGTGCGGTCCTGCAGGCCGTGTTCGCGCTGCCTGATGCGGCCCCTCGGCGGTCTCTGGGGCGCGAGCCCCGCTGCCCGGGCCGGGAGGACTGCAGTGATGTCGGAGCCCACTGCAGCACCTGAGCGCATGTCCACACGCTCTTGGGGCTGTGTCAGGCCGTGTGATGTATTAGCAGCTCGGCTGTGCTTCCTCGCAAGCGCTGGCGCCAGCCCCCGCTCCCCCCGCGCTCCCGCATCGGGCTGCATTTGTAAAATGAAATAAATATTGACACGGGCGGGATGCTATTCAATTTGTCCTGATCACTGGGCTGCGGTGAGTTCTGACAGGGCAGAGTGTAAAACATAAGCTCAGGATGTAATTTCTACTGTCAACATGATGTACAGTACAGCTCTGCCAAAGACGTACCAACCAACCCAGCGAGCCCGCGCAGGGGGAGCACGGGGGGCCCGCCCC
>NW_005842875.1:266410-286759 GCF_000455745.1 Alligator sinensis
GGGGCTCTGCCGTGTGGGCTGGCTGCGGCTGCGGAAGTTCCCTCCGGTGATTGCTGGCTCCGTAACGCACGCGTGGCAGGGAAGCGACCCCGGGGCCAGCGGCGTGTAACGCTGGGGAGTGAGCACTGCCGCATCTCGGCCCGGCTGCTCGGTGCCCCCGAGCGCCAGCCCCTGTGGCCCCCTGGCACCCAGGTGCTGGCACCCCACTGGGGAGGGCAGAGCCCAGGGGCTCGGGCAAGGCTGCTGGGGGTGAGCGGGGCCACATCCCGGTTTCCGGGCTTCGCCCCCCACCCAGGGCCGCGTGCTGGCACGGGGCAGATGCTGGGGTGTAGCGGGAGCAGGGCCAGCTGCTCGCGTGCGTCCTGGAGCTGCGGGAGGCAGCGCGGCGGCTGAGCCGGGGAAGGCAAGGTTGCAGTTCCCACAGCAACGCTGACCCAGCCCCTCGTGAACCGCAGCAGCCCCGACCACGTCTCTCCTGCGACCGGCCCTGCTTTGGGGCGTCCCTCACTGGATTTCCAGGGAAGTGGCCTGAGTGCCAGAGCTGTGCCTCGCGCGTGGCGGTGGCCGTAGGAGCTGCCCGTGGCCATGGCAGTTGCTGTTTGGGTTTGAAAGAGCAGGGCTGGGCTGGTGCTTTCCACTCCTTGATGCCAGGGGTTAAGCTTTCCTCCGGCGTTGTAGAGCTGAGCCCTTGTCCATGCAGCAGCCAGTGGGGGCCTGGCCCACGGCTCGCTGTCCTCGGCCGTGGGCACTGCCTCGCGTCTGGAGCACGGGCCTGCCACCTGCTTTCTCGTGCGAACAGCCCTCCTCTCCCCCGTCACGGCTTGGGAGAGGTGCTCGGGTAGCCTGGCCCGCTCCCTGACGGCGAGGGCGTCCCACGTTCCGGCCGTCCTGGGCACGTGCAAGGCCCCACGTTCGGTTCTTACTGTGGTTGCGGCTCCCGGGGCAGCCCCATTGCTCTGGGGAGTGTGCTCACGGGAATGGTGTAACCGCCACCGGCAGGGAGGTGCCCTTGGTCTGGTCCCCTCCCCTCCCTTCCCCTCCAGCCCTGCCTGGAGCCTGGGGGGGGGCTGGGAGCCAGCGAGCAGGCCAGGGGGATGCTACAAGCTGGCCTGGGGCCCCCACGGATCTTGCTTCGTGCCCAGGGCAGCCCTGGGGTGGGGGTGACCTGTGCTCAGCATGGGAGGCGACTTGGCCAGATTCGCTGCACCGTGAACATCCCGGGGCTCGGGCTGTGCTGAAGTGAGTGTGGGGCAGGGAGGGGGAAGAGCCCTGGGAGCTATCGGGGCAGAGCAACCAGGGCAGAGCTGAGGCTGCCGGCTTGTAACCGTGGGTTGTGGCTCTGGCACTCAGGCTGGTTTGCAAAGCTCGTGAAGCACGAGCGGCGTCAGCGTTGATCACCTGGCAGGGCTGGGCTGCAGCTCTCGGGGTGGCCCGGCGCAAGTGATGCAGGATGCGTGGCGCGGCATGGCGTGGCTGCTGCCCCCACGAGTATGCTCTGGCGAGTGTCTCCATGCACGCGTGTGTGGTGAGAAACCAGACTTCCTGCATGCGTGCTCCCTTTCCTGCTAGTCAGGGAGGCGGTGTATGCCTGGCTCTGGCCTCTGCTGGGATGCTCCCTGCACCATGCCACACTGTCGTGGCTTTCCCGGCCTTGCAGGGGGTGCGGGGTGGAGGTGCAGTGATGCCAGCTGAAGAGTGGGTCACTGGGTCTGTGGTGTGGTACAGGCGGGGGTGTCCAGCTCCCCCACTAGATCTGTCTCTCCTACAGTCTTCTGTGCTCTTTGCTTACAGGGGAACCTGCAAAATTGGCACGAGCACTTCGGGGCTGTCTGCGCCCGGTGGGAGGGCTGAGTCAGCGGGCGAGACGGCAGGGTCTGGCCCCCACCGCTCCCCGCCGCGCTTCCGCGTGCGTGTTCTTGGCAAGCACGCGCCGGCATCTAGCAGCACGGGAGGCATCTCCGTGACATGAGGCATCACTGCAGCCCTGCCTGCCGGTGAGTGGGCCCAGGCCGTGGGATGGGAGACGGGAAGGAACACGAGTGAAGCTGCTCCATCCATCCTTCCGGATGCCTAGAGATGCTCTGGAGCCCCGTGCTCCCCGAGCGCACGCTGCGGGCTGTGTGCGCTACAACACGTGTGTGTCGGGGGGGGAGCTCTAGCATGGGGCCCGGTGGGTGCCTCATGGCATGTGCATCACGTGTGGGGCCCTGGGCGCTGGCTGAGGGCCTGGGGCTGCATGAGGTGGGGCGTCTCCCCCCACCGTGCCCTGGGCTGTGTTTGCACCTGGGGCTGTTCTGGGACAGGGAAGCAGCAGCGTGACACCGCGGCAGCCTGCCCTGAGTTTGGCGTCCGGGGTGGGGGGGTGTCATGTCCCAGCTGTGGGGATCTGCAGGTGGCTGCTAATGTGGCACTTGCCAGCTGCCGCCTCCTCACCTGGGTGCCTGGAGCCCACCCTGGACCCTCCTTCCCCCGAGGTCAGCTTAGTGTCCCTGCTGGGCCAGGCTGGGGCTTGGGGGCTCGGGTTGTGGCTGTGTGGGTGGGAGCTGGGGGAGCCAGGGACCCCAAGTTGCAGCTCCAGCCCTGGGACTCGGACCAGCCTTTTCCTGTGGGCACAGGCCTGGGAGCTCCAGGCACCTCCTGGTGCACAATGAGCATGCTGCCCCCCCGCAGTGCTGACCCGTGTCCTCCCTCGCATCTGTGGTGGCGCGGGGCAGGGTGGCATGGCGTGGGGGCGCATGGGCCGGCAGAGCGTGGAACGAGCTGAGCAGAGCTGCTGCTTTGGGGGCTCGACACCTCCTTGCTCTTGGGGCCCCTGTGAAATGCAGGACATGCTGCAGAGGTGGAACTGCGCAGCTCGCCCACCGCCTGCCATCCCTGGCTCCGGGCTCTGGCCATGCTGGGCTCCCATGCATGGCCCGGGGGTGGCAGCCCCTCGGGGCCTGTTGCCCTGTGGGGGAACGTGGGCCCTGTTCCTGCACCATCGCTAACATCTTGGCCCTTTTCAGGCTCCCGGAGACGCTGCTGGCTGCCTTGCACTCGCCCGCGTGAGCCGGCAGAGGATGGAGGTGACTGGCAGCCTGTGGGCCAAGGAGCCTTCGCCGGAGCCAGGAGAACAGCGGCCGCGAAAGCGAGGATTACAAACGCCCTCACGCTGAGGGCAGTGCGTGCACCAGGCCTGCTCCCGGATCCCGGGGCTCCCGTGCCACCCCGGCCAGCGCCTCCCTTGTGGGACTTCGTGCCGAGATGCTCGCCCCCCCTTCCTGCGAGCTCGCGGCGCAGATGCCTCGGGTCCTGGCAGACGGCCGTGCCCCTGCCCCCGCGTGCTGAGGGACCTTGTGCGTGGGGCGTGGGGAGCGGAGAGGGGGCCACAGCTGGCGTCCGGACTCCAGCCCCCGAGGCAGCACGGCTGCTGCCAGCAGCCCGCTCGGCAGATCCGGTGCCACGGGAGCTGCTAACACCTGCTCTCTCCGGGCACGGAGCCTGCGAAGGGCTGGCCTGGGACTGCTCGTCGCTGTCCGCAGCGGGGCCCTGAGGGCCGACATGTGACTCCTGGCCCGCTGGGGTCGCGAGAGGTCTGGCTGCCGCAGCAGGGTCCCGGCGGGGACAGAGACCCGCTGCGGGCTGGTGAGACCCACCGTGGTGGCGCCCAGAGGATGCCGGCGTCCTGTCTGCCAGCCCCACTCCATGCTGCTGCCCAGGGGATGGGGCTCTTGGGCTTCTCGTGGACCCTGTCGCTTCTGCTCTGTGCCCTGGAGCGGCCGAGGGCCCTGGCCGTGCGCGCGGAGGCAGCGAGCCCTGGCCTGGAGCCCGCGGGGGACAGCGTGCTGCTGGTGGGCGGCCGCGTGAAGCGCGGCTGGGTGTGGAACCAGTTCTTCGTGGTCGAGGAGTACACGGGCACGGAGCCGCTGTACGTGGGGAAGGTAAAGTGACGGGGGTGCCTGCCTGCCCCGCCGGGCTGCCCGGGGCTGGGGCAGGGCAGGAAGGGCTGGGGTCCGGCCAGCAGTGCTGGGGCTGGGCAGGGAGGTGCCCAAAGCACAGCCACGAGCTGGGGACGGCTCTCGGCCGGGCAGGGGAACCGCTGGCCCGCAGGCTCTGGGCGGCCCGTCCTGAAGCCCGTGGTAGCGCGAGTGGCAGCGGGGATGGCGTGGGCCATGTGGGCTCGTTCTGGCCACACCGATGCCCCGAGCCCCCGTGGGGGCTCAGCCAGGCCCAGCGCGGAGGCTACAGCCTCGCCGTCCCCCTCCGGAGGAGGCCGGGGCCATGCACCTGCTTGTGCGGGGACGCCTGGCGGGGCCAAGGCTGGCGAGCCACCACCGCCCCGTGCCTGCCACCGCAGCCGCCGGCAGAGCCGTGCTCCTCCACGGCGGCGCTCGCTGCAGTTACAGTTAATTCGCAGCTCCCCCGGGGAGCGCCTCGAAGCATCAGGCCTTGTCAAATTCCAGAGGTAGCCTAGCAACAGCCTCATTTCCAAAATGAACCCGGGAACCTAAACGAACCCATTTTACAGCCCCTTTCCACATGGCTCGCCGTGTCGCCTGCCAGCCCAGAGCAAACGGCTGAGCCGCGCGCAGGTGCTCCGGGTCGATACCGCTCCGAGAGGCCGGGTGCAGCTGGCGCGGCGTGGCTGTCATCCTCCCGGGCGTGCCGCAGCTCCTGCCTCCTGGATCGGTGCCCCATGGCCTGGCCTCCTGCCCCCACCCCACGGTGCCCGTGCGGGAGGGGCTGGGGGCCAGGGGCAGCCTGCTCTCCCCCTGCTCCAGGTTGGGGCTGTAATCACCGGGAACCTGTGCGCCCCTCGTGGGAGAGCCCGGGCTGGGGTGGCCAGGAACCCACAGCCGCAGGTGCCCGCGTTGCCCCTGCTGCTCCCTGGAGGGTTGCGAGCTTCTCGTGGGCACTGCCGTGGCCCCGCGCCGTGCAGAAACCCGTGCGGGGCCGACGCAGCTGGGAGCTTTCCTGTGGCCGAGGCACTTGCACTGGTCCCGCTGGCACCCCCCGCCGGGAAGGCACGGCCACTGTGTTGCCCCTTCCACCCCTGCCCGGGCTCTTCGGAGGTCCAATAACATTTCCATACAATCTGGGCTCTTTGGCTAATCCTTTTTCTGAACTGTAATTTCCCCCGAGGCCGCTGTCAGTTTGATGTGGATTTCTTCGGGTTTTTTAAATAGAATTATGGGGTCAGCACTAGCTCCAAACTTCTGCATGTGGACAGATCTATTTTAGATAGAGATGGGGATTAAAGGGAAAAAAGCAGATTTAATTAAGTTGCTAATATTTAAAGAAAATTGATGAACTCGGGCTTTATGAGTTGGAGCAAACAGAGAGTGCGCCTTCATTACGGGCCAGTTTTTATTTGATTTTCTTTCTTCCTCAGTCCCAGCGTCATGTTTTATTTGTGTATCTGTGCTTTCTGCTTAATCGCTTTTCATAAGGAAAATGCACCTCTGTTCACATTTAATTTTGATTTAATTAGTAGGAAGTAATTAATGGCCTCGTAAAATCCCTGTTTTTAGCCCTTTTGGGCAGGGAAACAATTTCCCTCTTTAACAGACAGAGCCGGTGAAAGGTTCTTGTCTGCTTGCCAGGGGCCCTTGCCTGGCGCTGCCCGGACGTGCCTGCCTGGTCCCTAGGCAGAGGAGAGGGGCTGACACTGGCCCTGGATCCTGCTCACCGCCTGGGCACCTAGCCCTGTCCCAGGTGCAAACGGGGGCGAGGGCGGCGGTGGGCAGGAGGCACTGGCACAGCTGGTGCCGTCCACCCCTCCAGGGCTCTGCTGAGTCCCTCCAGCGCCCGTGCAGGGCGGGAGCAATGTGTGCAATGGGGCGCAGGGCTCGTGGCTCAGCCGCAGCTGGACCACGGCGCTCCTGCAGTCCGGCTGTGGGTGCTCTGTGCCTCCCCCTGCGCCAGCCTGTTGGCCGCACCATCTGTCTGCCTGGGGTGCCTGCCTGCACCCTGGGCCCGGGCGCCAACGCCAGCACCTCTTCCCTTGCACAGCACACGCCTGGGCGTGCCCTGGCCTGGTGCCCCGCGGCTCCCCACCCTCCCCATCAGGAGCAGTGGGGCCAGAGCTCATTTAATCTTCCCTGGTACATCCATCTCCCAGCCCCGGGGGTGCAGGCTCTGCTCCGGTTTGCAGGTTTGCTGGTGGCTGCTCCGGGGCGGTGGCCCTCAAGGCAGGGATGGGCTGACGGCTGTGGCTGGCTGCTGGCCGGGCAGGCAGGGCCTCCTGTGCCCGTGATTGAGCCTGAGCTGGCCGGTGGCATCGGAGGGGACGTGGAGCAGCCCCTGCGCTGGCCGCCCAGAGGCGATGGGGCCAAGGGGCAGGAGGTGGCGGGGGGGGACAGGTGGGCGGCCGTGCGGCTGCAGAGGTGGGGCATGCCCAGGCTGCAGGGCAGTCCCTGAGCGACGGGACGTAGGCTGTGCTAGAAAAGGGTGCAGGGTGTCCTCTCTGCACAGCCGCGTGCAGGCAGGGGTGTTTTCTGGTGGGCGGTTGCATTTCCTAGGTGATGGCAGGCAGGCGGATGCACCTCCTGGCACTGGGCAAGTATTTTGAAGCGCGCGGTAATATACAGATGATGTGTAAAAGGCCCCGAATTGTCTAATGTGTGGGCACCTCACTCATGAAATAAATAAATATATAAACTGTATCTAACAAGACAAATATAATGAAGGCGTCGTAAAAAGAGGCAGCTCTGGTATAAATTCTTGCTGGTGGAGCTGTGTGTCTGAAAGGTGGATTATAGAACTGCAGTTTGGAAGATTGAATGGCCCATAAACATTTTCATATTTCATTAGCCGATTAATGGACGGCTCTTTTTTTTTTGGCAACTTTGCTGATTCTCAGCAGAAATTGTGGGGAGTAAATGAAGGCGTCTGATGAAACCTTTCCGGGGGCCTGTCCCGTTATGGATGGTCCCAATTAATGCCCACGCTGCTCTCCGTAGAGATGCATTCTGCCTGTCCAGTTACTGTTAATAGATTTCTCATAAGTGGCTGGATTGTAAAAACCTCATAACTCAGTTTAATGCCACCAATAAAATTATCTCCGGCCGCCTGGCCTGGATTCCAGGCAGCGCCAGTTCTGCGGGGAGCTGCTGTTTACCCTTTCCCTCCCTCGTTTCAAATATTGTCTTAATTAGAAAACGAAGAGGAAATCGTTGGCCACAAAAGCAGCTTCCCCCGGGGCTGTTTTTCGCTCTGAACGCCGGGCAAGCCGCTCCGCTTCCTGCCGGCTGCAGCCAGGCCGGGGATTCTGCGCCTGGCGTGCGGCGTGTTTACGAGCTCCCAGGTGGAGAGCAGAGCGGCTCCGACAGCACAGGCTGCCCGCGAAGCAGGCGAGAGCTGGAGCAGTGCCGACAGGGAGAGCCAGCGCCTGCGCCCTGGCATAGCGGGCCCAGGGGCAGCGAGCTGGTGGGGGTCTGGCGTGATGGAGCCCCTTTCGCAGCGTAGCATGAAGGGGCCTGAGTGGGCTGGTGATGCGCCCCATCTCCATCCCTCGGTACCTGTTGTGTTGCGCTCTTGGTGCTCGTCCAGCTTGAGCCACGCGGGCTGATCTGTGTGGCTTGCATTTGGTGGCTGGGCGGAGGCTGCGCAGTGAGTTGGTGGCAGAGACTGGGTTCGACCCTCTCTAGGGTGTTGTTTTGTGTGCCCGAGCCCAGCTGGCCTGCGTGAGGATGGGCAGGGGCTGGACGTGTGAGGCACATCGCATCGTGTCAGTGCGGGACCAGGCTGGAGTGGGAGGTTGTGCCCAAGCCTGGGCACTGCTGTCTGCGTGGCACTGCCCTTGCCTCTGGCTCTGCAGCCAGGGGCTCCTGGGTGGGAGCAGCAAACAGGGCTCGGGCCTGCGCTAACGCTCTCCCTCTGCTCCTCCCTTGGCAGATCCACTCGGACTCGGACGAGGGGGACGGCTCCATCAAGTACACCATCTCCGGGGAGGGCGCAGGCACCATCTTCCTCATCGACGAGGTCACGGGCGACATCCATGCCACCGAGCGCCTGGACCGGGAGCAGAAGACATTTTACACGCTGCGGGCTCAGGCCCGGGACCGCCAAACCGACCAGCTGCTGGAGCCCGAATCTGAGTTCATCATCAAGGTGCAGGACATCAATGACAGCGAGCCCCGCTTCCTGGAGGGGCCCTACATTGGCAGCGTGGCCGAGCTGTCGCCCGTAGGTAGGTCCCCGCTGCTGTGCCGTGCTGCGCGTCTCGGGTACGGCACCATCGCCGGCCGTAAATCCCGGGGATTCCAGGCGCAACCGGAGCTAGGGGGAGCCAGGAAGGGAGAATAAATAAGGCGTCGTCAGGAAAACAAGTGAATAAATCCTCCGTGCTGAGCGCTGGCTGGGGCCAGGCGTGCAGCTCAGCCTGGCGGGCTGGCACGGGGAGCGGCTGCGCCGGATGCTGGCTCTGCTCCAGCAGCGCTGTGCGGGTCTCGGGGCAGGCTTGCAGGAGCAGGCCCTGGGCCCTTGCCCGTGGTGACCGGAGGAGGCAGTGGCAGCTGCGGGGACAGCGCCTCGCTCTGCCCCGGCCACATCTGCCTGGCAAGTGCCTGTGCTCCCCGACTTGTCTCTGCCCATCTGCACAGGCATCTGCTGAGCACCCATCGTCCTGGGCTGGGCTCTCCCAGCCTGTGCGGCGTACGGCCCCAGCACACTGGCTCCTCACGGCTTTTCTCACCTTGGCAAGCAGCTGACCATGGAGCGGGCCAGGTGCTGAGCTGGGGTGTCCTCCCGCCACCCCTCACCTGGGGGTGAGAGCAGAACCAGGGTGGGCAGAGTCGCTGGTTGTTTCCTGTCCCTGGTGTCCCTGCCCTGCGCTTTGCAGCCCTCCCGGCTTCCCGTGGGTGCCTGGGGGTGGAGGGCTGAGCCCAGCAGAGTGGCCTGGCCACACGCACAGTGCTCACACGTGCAAGTTCTCTTGTGCCACTGCGGTCGTGCTCTTCCAGCCCTGGGCTCCCCGTGCCACCCCCTCCGCAGCCTCCTGCGGCATGCACTGGGGCAGGCCATTGCTGCTGGGGTGTCACAGCCCTGGATTGCCCTCCCTGCAGCAGCCCCTCCCTTCGGCCCACCCCTTGCACGTCTGTCCTGTCTGAGGCACCAACCCATCCCATTCCTGCCCCCCGGCCTTGGCTCTGTGGCGCAGAGGTGATGGTTGTCTGGCTGCGTGCAATCCTTCCATGATGCCTACGCGTCTGCAGGGCTAAGCAAGGGCTGCAGCTGCGCTCCCTGTCCACAGGCTTCAGCTAGCGCCCAAGTCACCGTCCGTCTCCAGTCCCACTGCAGAAGCACCCCGTGGCCTGGGGGGGTGGAGGGGGCCCCAGCCAATGGGTGCTGCACGTGGCTGCCCTCATTCCCTGCCTGGGGCTGTGATATGTTCCGCCTCGTTACCCAGCACAGCTGGAGGCCCCTGGATCCAGCTGTGGTTTCTTGCTCTCTGACCCCTTGGGCTCCTGCTTGGGGTGCCATGCTGCTCCCCATCTGGGCCAGGCACCCCTGTGCTCACCGAGGTGGCCGCCGGTGTGGGGCGAGCAGGTGGAGCGCATGCACTGGCGCTGCAGCCAGGAACTGTAAATCAGCGCTCTCCAAAGGCTGCATCAAGGCACAAGACAGAGCCTGCAAAAGACTGACTGACATCAAACGATAAGGCAGGTCCCTCCGGGGAGTCGGCAGCAGATGAAAGGGGGAAGAGTGACAGGTGCGCGGAAGCACGGGAGGAGCTGCAGCCGGCGGAGCGGTGGAGCTAGGAAGGCCCAGAGGCCCTGGGAGGAGGCAGCGTCCCTGAGCCCCACTGATGCCAGAGGGCAGGGGGCTCCTGGCGGCAGAGGGGCCAGCGCTGCTCTCTGCAGGTCTGCCGTGGGCAGAGGCTCATTCATTTTAGGAAAGGGGTCTGGGCCGTGGCACCGTGAGCACCCGCAGGGGCACGTGGCCAGTGGGGCAGCGCCGTCTCAGCCCCACGCAGGATGGCATGCGGGGCTCTTTCTGGATATAGCAAATGCAGCCTGTTTGTTAGCTGGCTTGTTAAGGAGCCGTTCAACCGCCTCTGGCATCTTCACAGGAGTCATCAGACCGGGGGAGCTGCTGTGGGAACTTCCTGGCACCCCGAGCGCCCCGTCACCCCTCAACGAGGCCTCTCCCCATCCATGGCCGTGCCGCCAGCCGGGGTGCTGGCACCCAGAGCAGCCCCAGAGCTGTCCTGCTCCTGAAGGGCTATGGGGAATTAGATTAATTTATTTTGCTTGAACAACTTTTAGGAAGGGAGGGGACTGGCGACTCCATGCTCCAGACACGGCTCCGGCTGCTTTGAAAATCACTCACAATTATGGAGCTGCCTGATCAGAGGCTGATGCGAACAAGACGTATCAAAGGAGACGTGTCTGTGCGAAATCGAAGATCAGAGGCAGGGAGACGCGTGGCGCCGCAACATGAAAGCAGGCGATTCCTGCAAATTAAAGTGCTCAGAACTTGAAAGAGGGGAGAAGTGTTCGGAGCAGCACTGACGTGCCGCAAGCCGCAGCCACCACCCGGGAGGAGCCCGGGCCTGGGCGCCAGCGCTGCCCCCCAGACCTATGGGCACCCACACCCACCCAGCGCCTGCGAGCTGCCTGCTCGGAGGTCCCGTCACGGCAGGGTTGCCCGCGGGAAGGCGTGGAGCCCTGGTGCCGCCGGGCGCCGTCTGTGCCCGCAGCGCTGCATTGCATGGTGGTGCTGAGCATGGGCAGGGCCATCCCGGTGGGAGCTCGGTGCTTTGCCAGCTCCGTGCCCAGCCCAGCCCTTGAGCCACGCACGGCCTGTCCTGGGCACAGAGGAGAGTAAAGCACAGGGAGCAGATCAAAGGCCAGTGTTTGCATAACGAAGGAGGGCTAATTGGGGGGAACGGCATCCACTTTCCCAGCATCTACCAGGAAATTCAAACCAGCAGGGAGCAAGAGGAGAGTGCCAGAGAGGAGCTGGGAGCCTTGGCCACACACAGCCCCTCTCCTCCTGCCCTGGGGCCCACAGCAGCAGGCATGTGCTGGGCTGAGCCTGGGAGAGCTGGGGCTTCCCTGCTGGTGCCCCTGCCTGTGGGGCGGGGGCCGAGGCGGAGGGCTGGACAGGCCCTGGACCTCCTGGGGCTGCTGCGGCTCCGAGGTCTCCAGGCTGGCTCCTCCCTGCGCCTGTCTTGACACGCGGCAGGTCGATGGTGCAGGCTGGAGCACTGTCACTCGTGGCGTTGCTGCCCTGCGCTTGCCGCCGGAGCGGAGCGGAGCGGGGCTCAGACCTGTGCCTGGGGCCGGGGCCGGGTCTGATCCTGTCTCTGCTCCTGGCCGGGACGTCCTGCAGCAGCTGTCCCACCAGGGGCTGCTCTGGTCCCAGGCGAGGCCGGTGGAGCCGGAGCCGGAGCTGGAGCCGGGCAGGGCAGGGTGGGCCCAGGGGGAAGCCGGGCTCGTACGGCGGCAGCAGGATGGACCGCGGGCGCCTGGCCGAGTGCCTGGGAGCCGCAGGCACTTCCTCTCCCGACAGCAGCCTCTCAAATCCTTTGCGTTGCGGCACCGTTCCCAGGCTCCCCGGGGCTGCAAGCAGCTGCCAGCGGCTCCCGAGCCCTGCCCGTGCTGCCGTCTGGTGCGAGGTCTGCAGGTTGCACACGGCCGGCGTGCAGCGGCCCGGTCCTGGCGCGGGGCTGCAGGCCGGCCCCGGGGCCCAGCGTGCAGGCCGTGCGTCATGGGCAGGGTCCGCGGCACCCCCGTCCCACCGCAGTGCGGCTCAGCAGTCCAGACTAGAGGCGATTTGGCAGTGCGGAAAGAAAGCACGGGGTCAAGCCCCGACTCGGCACCAGCGCTGATTGCCGGGAGGGATCATTTAATCTCCCCACTGGAAGCAGAGGAAAGGGATTTGTTTAATGTGTAATCAGAGCGTTTACAGGCGATCCGACAGGTGGGTTTTAATTTTTAATACCAAGCGCTTGAAACATGAGCCAAGGCTGGAGGCAGCCGGGGCCGGGGACCCACGCATCAGCCGTCCGCGGCTCTGGTGGGCTAACGCCAGCCACACTTCGCCAGCTCAGCTCCAGGGTCACGGTGTGGCTGCAGCTCCAGGACCCCCTGCACGCTGAGGCCATCCGGAGCAGAGTGCAGGGCTGGACCCCGTGGCTCCCTGCTGCACCTGTGCACGTTCCCCGCCGGGGCTGGCTGTGCCGGGCTCTGCCTGCCCGGGCTGTGCTGCCCAGGATGCCGTTGGGCCCAGCAGAAGTCCTCGTCCCACCGTGCACCAGCGAGGGCTTGGCCGTCCCTGCCAGGTTTCATTAGCCCCGGGTTTTTCCAGGCCCTGCTGCAGCCAAGCAGGTTCCTGCCTGTTTGCCCCTGGGTGAGGGGTGCCATCGCTGCCAGCGCTTGCACAGTCGCGGCTCCCGGCCGGGACCAGGCACAGCTGGGCTCGGGTTCCCTTCCCAACGGCAGCGTGGACGTGCTCCGGGGCGCCCAGCCCTGGCACGCAGGAGGCCAGAGAGGGTTTCCCCGGCCTGTTGCTGCCCGGAGGAGAGCGCCCCAGGCGGGGATGGGGCGGGTGGGTGCCCAGGCCCCTTTCCCCCCTGCATCCGTGCGCGCTGCGTTTGCCGGGTGACGTGCATCGTAGCTGAGCGCTGCTGGAGCGGGCGCAGCAGGCCCAGAGCAGCGTGGATAACAAGGTCCCAGGAGCAATGAGGGAATTTGCCCCGGGTGAGTGGCAGGGAGATGGTGCCGAGCCCTGGGGCAGCGCAGCGGCTGCAGGCCATGTTGTGGCCCCTCGGGGCAGGGGCAGGGGCAGGGGCAGTGCAGCGGCCTGTGCTGAGATGCTCTGCGGTGCGGGGCAGCAGGGGACGGTGCATGGTAGCTGGGTAGTGTGGGGGCCTAGACCGCGTCTCTCCTCTCCGTGCCAGCACCTCTTGGAGCAGGAGCCACTCCTGGCAGCTGGGCTGGGCTGGGGCCCTGGCTGGTGCTCAGCCCTGCCCCGGGCACCAAGGGTCGGCCTCTCGGCCCCTTCTCCAGCGTGGCCCTGGTGTAGCAGGTGCCTACCAGGGCAGTGGGCCCCAGCAGCGCTGAGCGAGGGGCCGTGTTTGCAGCGCGGCGGGGCAGAAGTGGAGGCCTGCCCCGTGCCGTCGGTCCCACACAGCCCCGCTCTCCACGCCGCGTGTGCCCTGGCAGGCAGGAGAGGAGCTCACTAATGTCTCGGGACAAGCGCTGTGCAAAGGCAGAGGCTTCCCATCAACCAAATCCTCTGTCAGAGCCGCGGCTAAGCAGTCCCTGGGGACGGGGGCTCAGACTGTCTAATGCACCGGGCGCAGCAGCCGGCGGTGTGGCGGGGAGCGTGCACTCAGGCCTGGGCTGGGGGGGCTGCAGGACTCAGCCGTGGGGCAGGGCCTGCGTGGCTTCTTGCCCCCCTCTGTGCTGCTCCGGGGTGGGGATAGTTCAGCCAGGGCTGCTGCGGGTCTGCTGCAGCCGCCGAGGGGTGCGCGCAGCCTGGCGCGGCTGGAAGCGGGCGGGGAGCTGACCCGCGGCCCTGCCGGCTCTGCAGCAGCGGTGGTGGTGGTGGGGGGGGGGGCCTTTGGGGGGGTTGCTGCTTAACCCCCCCAGGATCTTCCCCCACCCCTGGGTGCTGAGCAGGGGTCTGGCCCCCGCCAGCCGGAGCAGGTATCAGCCATGTTGGGGGCTGAGAACGAAGGGCTGCATCCGCTGCGTCCTGCAGCCTGCCCTGCCCCTCCTAAGCATCCCTGGGGGGCCGAGGGCTGCTTGGACCCGCGCTCGCGCTCAGGGGTCTTGCAGGAGTGGGGGTGACCCCCGGCGGAGCCGGCTCAGGCTGTGCGTGGTCTGGTCCGTCCGTCCGTCCGTCCGTCCATCCGTCCAGGCTCCGCGGGGGCAGGGCAGCTCCTGCTCCATCGGCCACAGCATGCTTCACCCTTGCAGCCGGGAGAGAGTCGGGGAGGTTGTGCCCGAGCCATTAACCGTTATGTAGATGGGGCCAGCGGCGAGGGAGGGGCTGGCGCCCTGAGCTCATTTTACGTGGCTAATTATCCCTGCGGGTGCGAGCGCAGGATTCCTGGTCGCGGGGCCCGCACTGCTGCACATGATGGATGTTTGGGTTTTATTTATTGTATCTTTTATGGCGAAGGCAGATGCCAGGAAACTCAATCAACGGAGGAAGGTACATGCTGTCCTCGCTGCGGGCTCGCCTGCCTCCGGGCGGGGGCCTGACGCCTGCAGTGAGGGACCGGAGCCAGGACTCCTGGGTCCTCCTCCTGGCACTGCGGCGGGGTCAGGCCGGGATGGGGCCAGGAGCCCGGGCCTCTGTGCTGCATGCCCCTGACCGGTGGCAGGGGCCGTCTCTGTCCCCAGACCTGCAGTGGGGTTGATGCTCCCCCTGGCCTAGGGGCCAGCGTCGGGTGCAAGGGGCGGAGAAGGGCACAGCTGGGGGCCCTGGGACCACCGGCCGGGCTGTCCTGGGAGCCGTTCCAGGGCTGGCGGGCTGTGCCGCACGGCTCCCGTCAGGTTTGCTGCCCGTTGCCTTCCAGCAGCCACAGCTCCCTGCAGAGCCTCCTGCACCTGGCCCGGCTGGGTGCGGGCGCCGCGCGCTCTGCTCGGCACCCACCACATCCCAACGGGGCAATGCCTCTGTTGTGACCCAGGCCTGTCTGTCGCACACGGAGCAGCGGTGCTCCCGAGCCCTTGCCCTCACCCCGAGCAGGGGGTGGGGAGCGCGTTGCAGGTGCCAGGCTCATGCCGGGCGGTGGCGGGGGGCCAGGTGGAGCGGAGGGGGAGGGCAAGGGGCAGCCCAGTGCCGGTGTCCTCAGAGCCAGCAGCGAGCTAGGCTTGCCTCCGGCTCTGGATAGGCCTGGCAGGGAGCCGCGGGCACTTGACTGCCGGCAGCAGAGCCTAAACGGGCAGCTCCAGCCGGCAGGAGTGAGGGCCACGCACAGCGCCTGCTCTCACGGCCCAGCCTGGTCTGAGCTTTGCAGCCCGAGGCCGTGAGCTCCTCGGCCCCTGGGCGCTGCCCGAAGGAGAGTGCCTCCCACAATCAGCACGTCCCATCCTGAGCTGGGCCCCAGCCTGCTGCGCGGGCCGGCGCTGCCACCGTGGCGCCTGGCATTGGTGGGGAGGGTCTGTCGGCAGTGCGACGCTGCGGTGTGGCCTCGCCATGTGGCTGTGGCGTCTTCCTGGTGCAGGGGAATCGGCTGCCTCCCGCCTCCCCCAGCCCCTGCCTGGCTCTGCTTCCTCCATCCCCGCCCCAGCTCACGTCCGGGGTCCTGCCTTTGTCAAATTGAACATGATGTCAAATTAGAGCCATCACGGGGACAGTCAGTGTGAAGCACCCTGTTTAATGAGGCAGTGTTGAAAATCAATAACTTAATTGCAGCCGTTTGATGGACTTTTATCCAATTTATACTGCTCCTGCCCTGCTACGTGTGGAGCATGAGGACGTGCTGCTGTGTCTAGGCCTCGGGGAGGGGAGGGGGGGCGTCTGCAACGGCCCCCGGCCTCCGTGCAAGCTGCGGCAGAGGGAGCTGCCGTGACGGCCCCGGGCTCGGCCCCCCCATGTAGCCACACCCTGGGGGCTTAGCTCCAGGGGAGACTGCCCTTCGGCAGTACCTGAAGGGGCAGCCGGGCTGTGATGTCCCTGCCCCAGGCACCGTGCGGACCTCCAGCCCCTCCCCAGGCAGATGCTCCCAGCTGTGCTCCCCTCCCCAGGGCAGTGTGTCCTGTTCCCAGCCCCGCAGACACTGAGGCTCGAGAGCGATGCACTCCCAGCAGCTCCTCCCAAGGCAGCAGCATCCATCCCATCCTGCTCCCCTGAGGAGGGGTGCTGTCCCCACTGCTCTCAGCGCTGTGCACGGTCCTGCAGGCCACTTCCCTCGGCCCAGCTTGCTCACGCTCATCCCTCTGCTTTGTCTCCCCGGCCCAGGCACGTCTGTGATGCAGGTGATGGCGTCGGACGCCGATGACCCCACGTACGGCAGCAGTGCCCGGGTGGTGTACAGCGTGCTGGACGGCGAGCAGCACTTCACGGTGGACAGCAAGACAGGTTAGTGCCTGCCGGGCAAGGGGACTTGGTCTCCTGGGGCCAGGCACCAGTGCAGTGGCTGGTCCGCGCAGCCTGGGGTCGGGGCGGCTGGCCGGGGCTGCTCGGGGGGGGGCCGCGGGGCGCGGCGCAGCGCAGCACAGCGCAGCAGCCTGCCTGCAGGCGCGCAGACCTCTCAGTGGGAGCAGTTTAAATGCTACCAGAGGGGCTCTACCAAAGGCTGTGTTGTTATCACCAGGGCTTTGATTAAAGGTAACACTTTAAATTAAGGATCGGTTTATAAATGTTCTATTAATATTTAACGAACGCGCAGGAGAAGCTGCTCCGTTCCTTAATAACCGGTAATGGAGCCGTTGTAAAATGCGCCGGCTGTAAATCCCGAGCGGATGGTGCGCTGACAGCCCGGCGCAGAGCAGTGCCTTGCCGGGATGTTGGGGTGTGCGTTCTCCTGCCCTCCCGGCCAGGCCGCTCGTTACCTTTAACTGCAGCCTCACTTGCCGGGGAGGGAAGAGGCTTCAGCCTTAATCAGAGGTTGAAGGCACGGGGCGTGCAGTGAAGCGCCAGGAATTTATTGAGCGTCGGTAGGAGCGCTGTGTCCTGGCAGCATGCGGCTGGGCCCGGCACACCGGCTCCCCTCCGCAGCGGGTCCTGCAGCCAGGTGGCTGGGGCCCCGGACGGGGCGTGCCATGCGGATGCTGTGGCGTGGGCTGGGATGACTGGTCCCCGCGAGTCGATTGTGCAATCGCCTCCTGTCAGGCTGACATTTCTCCGTGCTGCTCTGGGCCCCGGGGAGGCAGCTTGTGCAGGTTTGAACCAGACCTATTCTGCTGTTGCTGAGCAATATGAGCAGGAGTGATGAGCAGGCTGCCTGTTGTGTGCACACAGGTGTAAGAGCTAGGGTGTGCATGCATGCGTGCGTGCACGTGCTTGTGCCGAGGCACGTGGCTTCTGAAACCCGGGGCTGGGGCAGGCGCACCTGGTGCCCCCAAGAAGCTCGTGTGAGCCGCCAGCGGTGGATGGGCACGAGTGAGGCCAGACGGGCATGGTGGCTCTTCTCTTCTGCGGATGGGGGCCGTGGGGAAGGGTGTCCTGCTGCTCCAGGAGGAGGCACAGCTGCCTCCCTGGGTCCTGTCCCAGCCAGCCCAGATGCCCTTCCTGCGCTGTCAGCACCATGTATGAGTGCCTTTCACCCCTCCCTGGTGGGTGGGTGTGGGGCTGGGGGGGAGCTGCTGTCCAGGGCAGCTCTCTGCCCCTCCTGCATGCAGGTGGGACTCGCACGGGTGCTGGGAGGGCTTGGCCTGAGTAAGGGCTGGGTGCAGCCTTGAGCAGAGGCCCAGGACTGGCCCCCTGGAAATGTGGCGTAGGACGGAGAGTGCAGAGCCCTGGAGCTCGGGCCACGCTGGCGCTCTGGCTCCTGCCTTGCACCCCCGGCCGGGGCCCTACGTGGAGTCCTGGGACTCCCAGCTCCTGGGATTCGACTACGTGGCCCTGAAACCCTCCTGCTAGACACTGCGCTGCGAAGGGGTTTGGGCTGGCTCTTCTCCAGACACTGATGCTGCTGGAAGAACGGACACCCTCTCCAGAGGGGCTGCTCTGAGCCGGCACTTGGGGCGCGCAGGCTGGTGGCCCTCAGCGAGCTGCCGGCTCCAGGACTCTGGAGATGCGCTGTGCCATGCCGCTCCGTGTGCCAAGCTGCGATCCCACTTCGGCTGCCAGCATAGTCGCAAAGCACCACGGGCATCCCCCGTCCCCAGAGACGGAGTCGCAGCCTGCGCAGGATGTGTCTGTTGGGGGGACGTGGGGTCGGCGGCGCTGCATTGGAGCCATGTCCCCCAGCCCCCGGGGCTGTTCTCCAGCTGTGGCCAGGGCTGCGGGCTGCAGAGGAGGGTGAGCACCTCCCTGTGCAGTGCTGCGGCCGGGAGCCCACCCTGACCCCTGCAGAGGCCCCGCATCTGCCCTGAGCACAAGGTTTAATTGCCCGTAGCTGCAGCGTAATGCGCAGAGCCACCGCTGTTATTAATGCTCATAAAAAGATCCATAAAAGCCTGGCACGTGCTGTTGCTGATAACATACGGCATGAAGAACAACGCACCTTCCCTCTGGCTGTGATCGGCCTCCACTGGGCTCCCGCCCCCATGCGGGCAGCTGTGCGGCACGCTCCATGCACACATCTTCCCAGCCCAGGTGCCAGCTTCTGCCCCCGCCTCCCTCTCCTGTGTCTGTCTCCCTCTCTCCGTGCCTGCATGAGAGCGACGTGGGGGCATGGGGAGAGGCAGGGCATGGCTGGTGCGCTGACTGCCAGGAGGTGGCTGGGCAGCCAGCTCCTCTGCCTGCTGGAAGGATCTGGGAGCAGCCGGGGGGTGCTGGGGTTTTGCTGCATGCGCAGCAGCACCTAGCGCAATGGGTCCTGCCTTGAGCGAGGTGGGCCAGCCGTGGGGCGCGGGCTGCCTCTGCTGGCAAGGAGCGTGGCGGGTGGCGATGGGGCGCGTGCACGCCTGCATCCCCGTGGGGCGGGGCGCGCCGCGTCGCTCGGCCCGTCTCCGCCGCGTGCATTGGAATGCGGGGAGCGCGGAGCACAACAAAGCGCTTGTGCTGCAGCTGAGCCGTGCCGGCATTTGTGGGCTTGGGAGGATGTGAAGAAAGAGCGTAATTGATGTTTACAAGCTCTCCTTGCCTCCAGAAGAACAGCAGCCCTGTGGCGTCTTCCAAGAGCCGCCTCCGCCAGCCTGTATTGTGTGTGCTCCAGCCCCCAGCGTGTGCCTGCACGTGCCCGGGGCCCTCCTGCCCGTGGCTCACGCAAGCACAGGGGCTGCAGGCACCGGGGTCGTGTTGGCTCTGGATGTGCCCATGGGCACTGTCTGTGGGGCCAGAGCACTGGCCCTGGCCTGTTGGGCAGGTCCAGGCTTGGGGACTGCGTGCGGCTCTCGCGTTCCTCCTCCTCCCCTCCCGCCAGCTGCGGGCTGCACAGCTGCTGCCAGCTGCCTGGCTCTGCTGGAGGTAGCAGCGGTGAAGTGCAGAGCTGGTAGTGCACAACCACAGCCTGCCTAGGGTGCAGGACGCGGCTGCGGCAGAGCGATTGCTCGCGAGGACGTGGTCAGGCTGTCCGGGAAGGTGTGCGACCGGCTCTGCACGGGCTGCAAGGGAGCTGTCCTGAGCACCTGGGCGGCAGTGCATGGTGGAGCCTGTCTGGCGGCAGTCGCAGCTGGTGCCAGCCCTGCGGCCTGGCAGATACGCAGCGAGCTCTTCACTCTGCTGCCTCTGTCTGCAAGGACGGCTCAGCACGCCCGTGCACAGAGCAGCTCCCCCCAGCGCGGGGAAGGAGCCTGTCCTCCGACGGGGGCGGGGGCTGTCACCAGGGCTGGGCCCAGGCTCTGTCCAGCTGTGCTGGTCTGAGCAGACCAGTCCCAGGAGCCTCCCCCTCGCCACAGCAGTGCAGAGACCTGGCCTTGGTCGAGACCTAGCCACCAGTGCATTGGCAGCAAGGGAAGCCTGGGCTGGGGCGTGGGGCCTCAGAGCTGGGGGGAAAATGTGCTTCTGCTTCTTCCCCAGAGTCAAAGGGGCCTGCTCCTGCCTGGCCCCTGCCCGGCGGCACCGAGCACGAGGTGTGTGCAGCAGTGCTCACAGGTGTGCCCTGACATGTGTGACCCTGCTCCTCCCAGGGGTGCCAGATGCCTGGGCCATTTTGGGATTGTGCTGTTGAGTGGGGCAGGGACAGGTGCTGGGGACGTACTCCTTGCAGAGGTTTCTCGGTGTGGGTGGGAGATCCCCGGCCCCTCTCCAAGGCATTGGCCCTTTAATGAAGTCCAGGACGGGGGATGTGTTTACTCTGCAAAGTGGAAATGAATGTTTAATGGCAGGAGGGATCTGGGATCCGGCGCTTCTGTGTGTTGTGGGGCTGGGGACGGGCAGACGCAGGGCTCCCTCCCCTCCCCGCAGCTGCCCCTGGGCAGGCAGCCTGGGCGCCAGGGTCAGTGCAAGCAAGGGGCTGTGGCAGGGTCGCTGTGCGCGGCAGGGACAGGCCTCTGCTCCTGGGACCGGCCCAGCCGCTCGTGCTGCGGCCGCCTGCTCCTCCCTGCCCCGCCACAGTGCCGGCCCTGCATCCTCGCGGCCTGCCCAGGGGGCTGGGACCTGTCAGCCTTGCAGCTACCTCCGCACAGAACTGAGTAGCCCACGGCGCTCGCCCTCTCGGGAGGCGCGCCCGTCTCGCCCACGAGTGGCTCCGTGGCGGGGAGCTGATGGTGGTTGTGTGATGTAGCGAGTGTCCCCTCGCCTGGCGACTGCTCTGCGATTCACCTGGCTCACGCTGGAAGCTGTGGGCGGCCAGCACCG